>NC_134469.1:7424361-7490799 GCF_964194025.1 Convolutriloba macropyga
GTGCTACATTTTGCTTTAAGAAAACTGTACATATAATCCATGATGCTTATATTTGTAACACCAGTAAACAATTTAATATTTTTATTATTTTGCTATGCGATTTTTGGTGACTGAGCCTAAGTCAACTAAATCTAGGAGCCTTGGGTGCTTGAGCCCTTTTTTTGAGAACTTTTTCTCAGAAAATTCTATTTTATTTATTCATTTTGGCACAGCAACACGATAAAACAATCATTTACATCGATATGCTTCTCTTTGAGAGGAATATCTGCAGATGATTTAACCCACAACTTGATAGTTGAATCAGCTTTTCTGAGGTAATGTTTTGCTAAATCAATATTGGATTCTCAGAAAACTTTTCAAGAAATATATAAGGGTTCTTTTATAGAATTGTTTTTCTGTATTTTGCTCAATTATAGTACACTACGAAATTGATGATTTAGTGCCAAAACAAAACTGATGGCACAATTAAAACATGCTTAATGATTCCTTGAAAAAAATTAATTTAAATTCATATCTGTTCGTCAGCTTAATAAGTGATTTCTATTAGCTGCCACATCGAGGCCTATTTGCGATAGAAACGGTTCAACAACTTACGCGTAGGTTCCATTATTTTTTTCTGCCACTTTTCACTTTCCATTCAAGTGGCCATAGTAAATTTAAAAAGCTGTCTTTCATTAAGACAGAATTTCATCAAAATTTCACACACTTTTGTGGTGTTTATTAGATGGTAAAAACTCATTTCATTGATAAAATCTGCCACTAGTGTCTTTGCAACGAATATTGAGTTTTAAAGAAACAATATAAATTACATCTACCTAATTAATGAAAATTACGCCAGTATACATTCCAGCAGAAAGTTTCACTTAAAAACAAAATTTCCTACCTATGTTATGATTTCTATGCTAGCTGACTATGTACAAATTATGATCAAACTTTCCTCTTGAATTTCAACAAGAAACGATAGTTGAATGCTATGATCAGAAATCTGGCTCTAATGAAAAACACTAATGAAAATACAATGATTCATTACTGAAACATTAATATCACTTAAGATAAAAGAGGTTCATTGAAAACAGCTTACAAAAATACAAAAAACTGTTATGATGCAGGAAATTAAATTAAATTGTTGCAAAAAGAAATTGAATTAAATTGTTGATCTTATAATAGAAATTCAAAAAAAAACAGTTCACTCATTTAATTTTTTTTCTTTTTATCGTTTGAAAAGTGAATGTACATTTTAGAATGTACACATTTTTACATCCAGCCCTTAATACGGCGCGAGCTTCAAACGCAGTAAAATTTCCTCGTGTATTGTGGAAATCACGCAAGTTTTTGTGTGATAAAAGAATTTTTGTGTTTTTTGCATCTGATAAGCTTACGATTGACACAAAATTTCATGCGAAAAAAAATTTATCAGTGGGAAAATTTGAATTTTAGCGTGCGTGGCGAAATAAAGCCGTTAGTATAGGAGAGCAGCTATAGTCACAAGGAACTTATTTGTTGAAACTTATTCTTTGAATTTGGTCGCAATTAATTATTGAATTTTTTGAAGTATAAACTTGATTGGACGCAGCTGATATACGGCGCTCATAAGGTGATATCTTCTAAGATTCTTGCCATCAGCAGCAGACTTGTAAGGTGGTACTTTTTCCAGAATCTAGAAAAAATAGCTGACGCTATTAGAATGTGGTGATAACATCATTAAAAATCTTGCTTTTTTTCAGTTACAGCACAGGTCGGGGCTCTTCCAAATCATCAACGATTATTAGGCTTCTGGAAAAAAATCGTCAATCAAACTGCTGAAAAAAGTTGAAGTAGCCGAAAAGTTCCGGGAATGTGTGTAAAAACAAATAGTACGGAGGCTTGGATATGCGCAAATGCTGTATACGTACTGCTATAATTGTGTATATTGGCAGTGTTTTGGACGTGTTGAAGATATCGGAAAAATCATTGTAAAGTCTTTAGGAACAACTGTGCACGGTAATCTGATATTGGAAGTTTTGTCAGCGCTTATTTTGCTTATTTACCGACAAATCTTGATTTTCCACGTTTTCCACGTTTACACGGTCTTGATTTTCCACGTTTACAAATAAGTACAGTTCTTACGCATTTCGATTTTTCTAAATTGTTAGAATTATTCATTAAAGTTGGTGTAGATTCAAAGATCGAATAGAGAAATAGAAAGTAGTTTGGAGACTCTCTAGAGAATACACTTGATTGATTCTAGCTTTGGTTTAATTAGGAATAAGGTCTCTGGTAACTTTGCAATCTTTAAGCTTAATAACTTCTTAGAGTTATAGTAGGCATTAATACAGAACTCAGCATATTTACTTTAGGATATATAGGTGGTTTTACAGAGATCAATCACTATTAGGTTACGTTAGGATCAGCTGAGACTTGAACATAAGAAAGAGAGAGAGAGAGAGAGAGAGAGAGAGAGTGACTGCAGACACCTTCAAGACAAGTGTTTCTAAGAGTATTAATTGGCGCGCTCCTTTGGAAACTGAATAGGTGAAGCAACTCTTAGGGTAGGGTTGCCTGCTTGTAGAAGACTTGGCGAGTAAGACTAACCCATGTATTATGGACGAATGAACCAAGTAGACAATTATTACGGTCTGCAGTCGCCCTAAGTACCTGATGGGCAATTTGTCTTGTGTTCTCTTTTCAAGTAGTTGATACTCGTCTGGTTGGGTTGTGGAGTGAACAACAACGGACTTCTCATCTTCAGACTTAGTAATTCTTATAGTCATAGATTGATCTCTTAGTATAACTTAGCTGCATTGGGAACTTGATATACTTCTCAATCATAGTACCACCAATTCCATAATGCTTTCTTTTCCATACGCCAGTTTATAGTGGATGATAGACAAAACTGAATGGAACATTGATGTTGCTCGTTTACACAAAATACTGCCTCCAATCTGAATCTCAGGAGTAATAGAAGGGCCCGGTATAGCCCTCTCTGTCATTTAGGACAGTGGACTTGTGAAGTTACCACTACTCTATTACTGTGTTTTTACGAATACTTAAGAATTTACAAAGTGTTGGGATTTGAATAGGGATGTTCCTCACCCCAGATTCAGAAATTCTACACATCTGCCGATACGTTCTATCAAATCGTAAATCCGGATCGTTTCCATTTATGCCCCCTCCAAGTATGTTGTGCGCCCTCCTTTGCAGAGCACGTGCCCTTGCATTGTAAATCATTATATAACAATATATTGCACGTGTGTCTGGGGGCGCAAATAATATGCGCCCACTAAGCAGGGGGGCACAAACGGAAAAGATCTGGTAAATCCTTATATGTACCAAAAACGCACGTGCGGTTGGAGGGTGCAATTAAAGTGCCCTTTCAGTGAGCTGGTAAGGAGGGGGGCACAAACTGAAGTGATCCAAAAAATATATGTTTTTTTTCTTTTTAGTTGTAGTAGATTGATGTATTGGCATTTGGGGGAGGGGGGGGGGTGAGGGTGAATGAAAACCACTTTGTCATTTCAGCTCTGCGCGCGCAGTTTCCAGGAAAGTCTTGAAAGATTTTTCTTGAAAGATCTTCATAGCGGAAATTAAAAAAGACCAGAAAGTAGCTGCAAAATAACAGCCGAGACTTGAAAATACACCAATTCATATTTCTGTTTTCATTACATTGAACAGTTTTTGGCATGTTTTTAACTGTTACCTGTTGGTTTTAACTTGTTGAACATTGGTTTCAACGTTCTAACTGGCTTTCGTCCTGCCCAGGGCCAGCGAAAGTCTTTTGCGAAAAATTTGAGTAGAGCTAAATTCCAGAATGTCTTAAAGTCCAGCCAAAATCTTTTCATAGCTCAAAGGAGTCGAGTATGGTCTTTTCATAGTACATTTTGGTCGAGCATTGTCTTTTCATAAGTCTGCACATAGACCTGGGGGTGCATCATCCAAATTTTTAAATTTTCATTTGAAATTTTCATTTTTTCATAAATTTTCTATGAACATTATGAAAAACACCAAACATCATATCAAGCCTATTATCAGAAGAAAAGACGTATCTGTGTTTTAACTGAACATAATGATTGATAAGATACCCTTAGGTTTCAATGAAGCACTACTTAATCGTCAATATGCTATTGGGATATAATGATTCAGTACTGAGTGTCTGACAGTCGGGTCCGGGACCCCACATGCAGTTGTAGACAATCACACTTAATGTCTAATAATCTACAAATGACGATTATGTTCAGAATTGTTTTTATTTAGAACCATGACCAGCACTACGGAGTACATAAACAAAATGGTCGGAGGACAACGCAGGTATAAAAATTCTGAGATAAGATTCTACGTTTTGACACCCCCCCCCCCTCCCCCCTCCCTTAAAAAAACTTAATAATTTGTAACACATCATACATGGATTCTAAAGAAACTGACAGAAATTAAATATGCAGCGATTATTCAAATAATATGATTATTATTTCACAAAGAACGTCATACTGCAGTAAATTTTCGTACGTTCAAAACGACGAATTTCCGATATTCACGGTTATAAAGAGCCTCTGTAATATGATGTTGTTGTTGATAGCTGTTTGGCATTATTCAATAATCGTTTAAGTTTTGTTACTCTAAAACCAGATGGATTTTAAAAGACTGGCAGAAATCCGAATAAGATGGTTTTAATCTTGTTAATTTCTCAAGGCAAGCCTTAGGGACCTGTCATTAATTGTAATAAGCAATAGGACAGCAAAAAGAACAACAAATTAGTTCACGAATCTTAAGTTTCGCTAATTGTTAAGAAACTGAAGGTAGCAAACATAGTCATGAAAATCAAATGCTATCAACTGTAAACATTAATAAGTGTTTTTTGGAAAATTTTAAGACATTATTCAAGCAAAACTATGTGAACTGACATAAAAAAGCAAGAAATAAGGGCTAGACTCAAAAATTCACTCTAGACTAAATGTTGAATAAAAAAATTTTTTAAACTACAAATATTCCTTTATTAGACTTCATGCTGATAAAATCAAGAGAAGCAGAAGCTATCATCTGCAAAAAATTAAACAGGTTTGTTTTTGTCTCATGGAAAATACATCGCAACCTGTCATTATCCAGACAAAGCCCCAAAAATTACTACAAATAAAGGAACAAAAACTGAAAAATTTCTTAATTTTTTAAGACTAAATAGAGATAAATAAGTTTGTTTGTGCCTACTCTAAAGTTGATTTTTTGTGTTGTTGATGAAACTAAATTTGAAGAATACCAAAAGAGTATGCAGCACGGCCGAGAGTTCAAAAATCTTTTAAAATTCTGCAGAATTTTCGAAAACAGATAAAACATGAAAAACACAAGAGCACAACAAAAATAAATAGTGTAAAATTAAAAAATAATGAGTGCCAAATCATTCAGAAACAATAGTATCTGCGCATTAATAGAGTTAGAGAAGTTGTTTCTGCATCGAAAACCCACTAGAAAAATTTAGAAAGAAACATTGAAAGAATATTGCCGCACGTAACATAAAATTCTCTTAAAAAAGTTAAGGTTGCTTGAGCACGAATACAAGTTTTCATTTTACAGGCTAAATTATCCAAATCTACCATGAACAGCCAAGTGAGCAGCAAATTATCCAACTTAGGGGATTTTATAGTATTAAAATAGAGGCATTTTTAATACTATCTGTTTAAATTAACCACCAGTCGGGGAAATTTTTTTCAGAACAACTTCTTAAGGTTTTAAAGTAAAAACAGCTCTCATGCATTAGTAGAAAATATTGCCTGGAACTTTCAAATCTCTCTTTGCGGACAATAGGACAAAATGGACCAAAAAATTACTTGGAGCCAATTTTCGATATAATTGCCAAAAATGCAGAAACTCAGCCCCATTTTTACAAAAAAATAGATTCAACGCGTAAACAATTTCATTGTATATCTCGGGTTAAAACTGAAATACAGTGAACTTTTTGAACATTTCTGAGCTAAACTGATCAGAAAGAATGGAAAAAGTTTACGGGAAAATGGATAACAACGGAAGTTAGCCCAATTTTCACTGCCTTTAAAGCTCGATAGGTCGTCCAAAATTTAAAAAAATCTTTTTAATTACTTGTTTTTTGCTCAATGAGTTTTTAAAGATACAACTCAAGTCATTCTGCGACAAATATTTTGATCGGCCAAAATTGCCCGAACAAAGAAAATGCCAAGTTGAGCATATAGTTCCTCCAACCCTTTAAATGATGTCTGAACAATAAGGCATTACAAAAAATATATTTTAATCTGTTCTATGAGGAAAAAGTTTTTCTCACTTTTAATTTAATTCTGCCTTTGGGGGAATTTTAAAAAAATAAACAAGTTGATCACCATGAAAGAAATTTATAGTAATTTTATAGTAATAATTTTTTTCTGAATATTAATCAAAATGCAAATCACAGCTGGCAAATAACATTTTGTGCATGCATAAATAAAAAATGCCACTAGTGCGTTTTCATAGCACTTAATAAGAGTAATGCCCGTTTCCTTGATGAATTAAATATAAAAGCACTCGAGTTCACAAACTGAAGTTGAATTTTATTGCATTTAAAAAGAATGAACAAATTTTTGTTTCAGACCAATCGATGAAGAGAGTGCAATAGACTACTTAAGACAACAAGCCACATGGAACAGGTAAGACATCTGATTAAAAAAAAAACAGGAAAAGAAAACATAGCCGGTAGAATACAAGAAACAACTCGAGTCATGCAGAGTCGTGCAATAAATAATAAAAAGAAATAAAGAAGCGATATCAGTGTGGAAAATTCAGTTTTTAGTAAGAAGTGAAGGTAGGTAGGGGGTAGTTGGGAGTGGGGGTTTGTGTGTGGGGGGATAGATGGGGGTGGATTGGTGTGAGGGGGGGGGGGTAGTTGGCGGGGAGGGGGTATGTTAGATAGGTTACATCAAACATTATAAACAAAGCATTTTTTTACAAACTAAGCCATACATTACAAACTAATTTATTTTTATTGTCCAATTTTTGAAAACAGAAGTTAGGTTCCTAAAACAGTAGTCATTGTTCGAAAACGAAAGGCAAATTTCAAGTCGTGACTTTAGCTAAAAATAACTGTACAGTCTCAATACTCCTCTTCGATCTGTAATAACAGATTATGTAATTCCTTGTGGCTTCAAAATGAAGCAATGCAAAAGTCAGATATTCGAAAACTGAACGCAAAAAAGTCGAAATAAAAGTAAACCTGCATAAAAGCTATGTAATAGTTAGAAAAACTTTCAGAAATAATACATCGTTACCTAATAAAATCAAGACAACACATAATAATTGCAACTTACAATTTAATTCAGTGGACCAAAGAAACAAAATAAGTCATCTCAAGACTTCTACCATTTTTAACAGCTCTGCGTGGCGTTGTTGGTCATCCGCTGCGGGACGTAACCTGGAAACAATGAACTACTGGCTCACCAGAGAAAACTACTAATACTGCAATCTTAAAAAACCGTTTCAGTTTTTAGAAGTTTTTAGTTTTCTTCCAATTACAAAGAATGAAGTTCTATTCCAGACAAATGAATGAATAAAGAGCGAGAAACAATTTTACAACACAACAATCCACATGGAACGGCTATGATAACTGATCAGCCAAACCACAAAAAAAGTAACTGAAATGAAGAAATGTACGGCGGCGAACAATGTTGCGACCCGCCATTTTCCAAACAAATTATCAAAACTTGGAGACATGAAAACATTAGTTTTCAATTACTACCCAAGATGAGGTCTTCGTTTGAAATGACTTCAGAAAAAAACCCATCCAGACCACTTTTGCCTTAGAAAATACCCCGGCAGATGGAAAACGCCTATGAAAATACCCCGGCAGACGGAAAATGCCTATGAGCCGAACTCAATTTGCTTCGTTCAATTTTTTTTCGTTCATGTGCCTGTTCAAAACTCCTTATGAAAAGACGCGTCCAGAGCAAATTGCGATATGTTCCAGAATTTGGCTCGTTCGAGTTATGAAACGACTCAGGCAGATAAAAGTTTTATGATCCAGACTTTGCTTCGGTTGTTTTTAGAGAACACACCAATCTAAAATAAGCTTATGACAAAGACATTAAAAACATTTGCAATGGATTAAGTTGTCTTGAGATTAAACTATGAGATTCGTTTTTTCCTGTCTGTGAGCGCGTTTGTGTGTGCTTGTGTGTGTGTGTGTGTGTGTGTGCGTGTGTATGTGAGTTTGCATTTTCGTGCGTGAGCAGCTTTGTTTTTGTATGAGTGTGTATGTGTGTCTGTTCTTCTATAATCATTGAGGGAAAATCTGTCTTTTTTCAAGTCTGATTATCACGAAATTTTGAACAATTTTGATCAACTTAGGAATATAATCGAGAATGAATATGTGACTAATCGGAGTATTGCGTCGATAAATATATTGGATGACTAAACAAGATTTTAAAGTGGATTACCCGGGTTGACCAATCTTACCAATCAAAAAAGGACTTGGATCTTTTCCGCTTGTGCCCCCCAGTACGTTATGCGCCCTCAGTTACAGAGCACGTGTCATTGCATAGTAAATCATAAAGTAAAAATATGACACGTGCGTCTGGGGGTGCAATTAATATGCAAAGCTGGGGGGGGGGGGGGCACAAACCGAAAAGATCCGCTTTTTATGCGTAATGTACAGAATTTTAAAATTTCATGCAAAGAACGTTGTTTTGGAAACTACAGGTGGTCCTTTGTACTGTTTGTCAGCCAAGCTTGAAAATTTATATGATCGTTGTATGTTTAGTAAGTTCCATAAAAATCGTATATGGCGTTTTATGATTGGTAAGTTTCTGTTACTTGGCCAACCCGGGTTAGCAAATACTAACTATAAGAGATATAATCTTTAAAAAGAACTAATCATTTGATAAAATTGCTTGACATCTGATTTCGTTGAAGTAATTTGCTTTTATTTCTCATAAAAACACTTATTTTGATAAATGTGAAAACAATCCGCCTCGGAGATTTCATATACAATATCGGTTTTGTCGGAAGTAGATTCCAGGTGAACTTTGTTGTTCTCTGTATATATCTCACGTAAATTGCCATTAGTATAATCCCAATTTCTGTCAGGTAGACGTCCTTGTCACAGAACGGGCATGGGCTGGACGTTCTTGGGTCACGCACGGGGGGGTTTAGACAACCCAGGTCGAGGTGTTAGTTTGTGATCAGACCCATCCAGACTACAATCAGCCATGATCAGACCCGTCCAGACAATAATATGCCATGATCAGATGTACAATTGGTGTACAAAAAATATGTACAATTGACAATAAATTGGCGAGACAAACTATAACTACTAAATTAAATAAGTAATGCTATAACGCAATAGAAGGCCGATAAAACTTGTCAATAAAAATTATTTGACAGGACAAAAATTAACATACACGAAAACAAAAAACATTAATTACAGAAAAAATCAAAATCAATTTTTGAAAAATTGTATGTACGTATGTATGTAAGTAACGTATGTATGTATGCATATATGTATGTATCTATATATGTATGTGTGTTCGTATGCATGTATGTAATGTATGTAGGTGAGGTATGTATGTAATGTATGTATAGTATATATCTATGTATTGGGGAGAGTCTTAGGGCGTGGATTTTTAAGGTTTGCTTGGACTCAAATCTCCTGTAGTTGTTTATTTGTAAGTCCGCCATAGCCGGTCCCCAGCCCGGATGAGAAAGGTGGATGTAAACACCACCAGAAAAAAACGAAAATAACTCAAAAGTTGGTTTTTTCAATCAACTTGAGTTAATTTGCCGACATAATGTTATATCATTATCCTAAAAGCTGAGCTCAATAGAATTATAATCAAAAATGATCAGATTTTAGCTCGTTAATGATCAGAATTTAGCTCGTTAGTGATATCAGAATTTAGCTCGTTAACGATCAGAATTTAAGTCGTTAATGATAAGAATTTAGCTCGGTAATAATCAGACTTTAGCTCGTTAACGATCAAATTTAGCTCGTTAATCAGACTTTAGGCAGACTTTGACTAGGAAGCTCGTTCATGAAAACAGGCTTTAATATGGCGCTTTGATAACTAGTCAGCCAAACCTCAAAAAAGTAACTGAAAGGAAGAAATATAAGGCGGCAAACAATGTTGCGACCCGCACTTTTTCAAGCGATTTATCATAACTTGCAGACATAAAATCATCAGTTTTCAATTACTACCCAAGATGAGGTCTTCGTTTAAAATGACTTCAGAAAAAACCCATCCAGACCATTTTGCCTGAGAAAATACCCCGGCAGACGGAAAATGCGTATGAAAATACCCCGGCAGACAGAAAACGCCTATGAGCCGAACTCAATTTGCCTCGTTCAAGTTTTTGGTTCGTTCATGTGCCTGTTCAAAAGTCCTTATGAAAAGACGCGTCCAGAGCAAATTGCGATATGATCCAGAATTTGGCTCGTTCGAGTTACGAAACGACTCACGCAGATTAAAACTTTGTGATCCAGACTTTGCTTCGGTTGTGTTTAAAGAAGACACCAATCTAAATTAAACTTATGACAAAGACATTAAAAAATATTTGCAATGGATTAAGTTGTCTTAAGATCTAACTATGAGATTCGTTTTTGCCTGTCTGTGAGCGCGTTCTTTTGTGCATGTGTGTGTGTGTATGTGAGTTTGCATTTTCGTGCGTGAGCAGTTTTGTTTTTGTATGAGTGTGTATGTGTGTCTGTGCTTTTATAATCATTGAGGGAAAATCTGTCTTTTTTCAAGTCTGATTATCACGAAATTTTGAACACTGATGGAAGGTCAGTTGATTTATGCACATTCACGGAGTTTTTGTATGACCTTCAGAAAACAAATACATAAATTGTTTTCCCATGGTTTCTGGGGCTTCGAAAACAAATGTACCAATGATTTCGTAAGTCTGATACCATACTTATCGATGACACGAAGAAAACGTTAATTGCTTTCCACTAGTTTAAATTCTTGAGCAGTTTTAAATTTTCTTGAGCAGTAAACTTACTATGTTTTGTACTGGAAATTACTTTAAGGCAGTTTTTTGTTACTGTGTCCTGCATCTATGAATTATTTGAGCTGACACTCAACTTTTACAACCCCCAGTCTCTGTTAATTGAACTGATGAGTACAAAAAACGAACCTCAAATTAAGATTAAGATGAAATATTTTCTTCTTGAACATGTCGTAAACATATTTATATATATATATATATATATATATATATATATATTATATATATATATATATATATATATATCTTTCTCTTCGATTTGTTTCTTTATCGGATTAATCTGCTATACATACAGAGGTCCCGTTTTGTTTAATCTGTGTCAACCCAGTCCAATTCTATATTCAAAAAACTAAGATTACCACATAAAGTCAAATTAAAATGAAACAGTAAGAATATAGCGGATATACAGTTACAAAAGCAAACTTCAAAGAGAAATTATCCGATCGGATTTTAAAGCGCTGAAATGAACTCGGAAGTGTTAAGTTTTTCTCGTCACAACCGATTGGTAGAGCATCCTTAACAGAAAACAACAATGTAAAAATGTTGGGTATGCTTGTTTCTTAGCGTAAAAATTGTCGGTATGATCTGTGTGCTCGGTCGCACGTGCTAAATTGTTGCAGTGTAGAGCTGTAGAGTGATATATAACAACGGATCTTTTCCGTTTGTGCCCCCAGTACGTTATGCCCCCCCCCCCCAGTTTCAGAGCACATGCCATTACATAGTAGTAAAAATATGGCACGTGCGTCGGGGGGGGGGGGGGGGCACAGACGGAAAAAATCCATAACAACACATAGTTTGTCACTGAGGGCAATAAAACCACTTGGGGCAGTAAAACAATTAGACGCTACATTGAGTAATCCCAATCTTGTTTCCAGGAATTCAGCGGGTCTCAACAGACATCTAATGGCCACTTCGTTTGTTAATCAAATGCAGCGTGATCAGTCTGTGGAGTATGCGGTCCCGAGACTTCCAGAGGATCTGATGGATTATCAACTTCCGAATATAATCGAGAATGAATATGTGACTAATCGGAGTATTGCGTCGATAACTATTTTAGATGATTAAACAAGATTTTAAAATTGATTTCCCAGGCTGACCAATCTTACCAACCAAAAAAGGACTTGGATCTTTTCCGTTTGTGCCCCCCAGTACGTTATGCGCCCTCAGTTACAGAGCACGTGCCATTGCATAGTAAATCATAATGTAAAAATATGGCACGTGCATCTGGCCGGGGGGTGCAAATAATATAGCGCCCACTAAGCTGGGGGGGGGGGTGGGGGGCACAAACGGAAAAGGTCCGACTTTTATACGTAATGTACAGAATTTTGAAATTTCATGCATAGGAATGTTGTTTTGGAAACTACAGGTGGCCTTTTGTACTGTTTGTCAGCCAAACTCAAAAAGTTTTATGATCGTTGTTTGTTTAGTAAGTTTCCATAAAATCCGTATATGGCGTTTTATGATTGGTAAGTTTCTTTTATGGTGGTCAACCCGGGTAAGCAGATACTAACTATTAGAGATTTAGGCTTTAAAAAGTACTATTATAATCATTTGATAAACTTGCCTGGCCTGATTTTGTTGAAGTAGTTTGCATTTAAGTCTCAATATCGGTTTTTTTTTTGAAGTAGATTCCAGATGAATTTCGTTGTTCTCTGTATATGTTACGTAAATTACCATTAGTAGAGCCCCAATTTCTGCCGGGTAGATGTCCTCGACACAGAACGGGTATGGGCCAGACGTTCTTGGGTCACGCACGGGGAGGGGGGGGGGTGTTCAGACAACCCACGTCGAGGTGTTCGTTAATGACCATCCAGACTACAATCAGCCATGATCAGACCCGTCCAGATGATAAACAGCCATGATCAGATATACAAATGATGTACAAAAAAGATTGTAATGACATAATTTATTGTTTTAAAAAACTAGCAGATTTCTGAATGATTTGTGGCTATTGAGAAGTGCAGAAAGTGAAGGAGCGTAAATGCTGACAACTATCCCGGGCCGAGGTTTCACCCCTATTCTACCCCTAGTTAGCGGGGATTAGGGTGTAATCCGTTTTCCACTGTTATTTATCGGGGAAAAGAGTGGAAGAGTGTAATTTTAAAAAATTACACTTTAAATACACTCTTTTGTCCACTCTTTTTACACTCTTTGTAAAGAGTGTAATTAAGGGTGGAATTATAATAGATTACGCTCTTTTTTCCACCCTTATATTAAGTATCAATTATTTTTACACTCTTGCACTCTTATTTTTAAGACAGTGTAAATTAAGGTGGACGGATAAAAGATTACACTCTTATTTCCACCCTTATATTAAGTATCAATTATTTTTACACTCTTACACCCTTATTTTTAGGACAGTGTAAATTAAGGTGGAAGGATATATGACCGAGCAAAAAATCGACCCCCCAACCTGGGTTTTTGAACTCTTGCTATAATTAACATTCAATCTACCCTTGCGTCTTACCAAGAAAATCAGTTTAGAGCAGAGCAATATGGAAAGTGTTCAAAGGAGACAAAGTTTGTAAAATATCGAGAATTTTTATTTTTAAATCAGATTTTTCTATATGATCGAGCAAAAAATCGACCCCCCCAACCTGGGTTTTTGAACTCTTGCTATAATTTACGTTCAATCTACACTTGCGTCTGACCAAGAAAATCAGATTGGAGCAAGTCAAATAGGAAAGTGTTCAAAGGAGACACAATTTGTAAAATATCGAAAATTTTTATTTTTAAATCAGATTTTTCGATATGATTGAGGTAAAAATCAAGCAAACCAACCTAACTTGTTGAGTTTTTGTTATAGTCTACTCCCAAAGTCTAATCGCGATTTTTCCAAAATAATCAGTTCCTTGCAAGTGAAACTGGAAAATGTTCAAAGAGACAAAATTAGTGCAAAATTCGAAAATTTTTAATTTTAAATCACTTTTTTCTAAATGATCGAGCAAAAAATCGACCCCCAACCAAGTTTTTTGAACTCTCACTATAATTTACTTTCAATCAACACTTGCGTCTTACCAAGAAAATCAGTTTAGAGCAAGTCAAATTGGAAAATGTTCAAAGGAGACAAAATTTGTAAAATACCGAAAATTTTTATTCTTAAAAAACATTTTTCTATATGATCGAGCAAAAAATGGACCCTCAAACCCGGGCTTTTGAATTCTTGCTATAATTTACTTTCAATCTACACTTGCACCTTATCAAAAAAAATCAGTTTGGGGCAAGTCAAATTGGAAAGTATTCAAAGGAAACAAAAAAGGAGTCGAATTTCATGAAAGACTTTCGTTAATAACTTTTTAGAAATTACGAGTTGTATGGTAAAACTTTTTGGTAGCCCTGATAATGTACTGACAGAGTTTGTGTAGTAACAGATTCCAATTTTTTGACTTCTATAAGAAATTTTGAAGAATTATTGAATTAGGTGAAGAATTCGTCGAACTTCATGAAAAACTTTTGTTAATAACGTTCTGAAAGAAACGAAATAAAATATGAATGATAGCTCATTTGGCAGCTTTGACGAAATACATTTAGAGATTGTGGAGTAAGAGATTCCAATCTTTTGACTTTTATAAGAAATTGTACAGAATTTTTAAATTAGGTGAAGGAATTATCCAACTTCATGAAAAACTTTTATTAATAACTTTCTGAAAGAGACAAGTTAAAATGCTTATGATAGCATTTTTGGTAGCCTTGACCGCTTAGATTCAGAGTTTGTTTATTAACAGATGTCAATGTTCTGAATTCTGAAAGAATCTTTCAAAGATTTGTTGAATTAGGGGTAAAAATTGTCAATTTTCATGAAAAACTTTTGCTAATAACTTTTTGAAAAATACCAGTTAGAAAGTATATGATAACTCATTTGGTAGCCTTAACATTTTTCTTTTAGAGTTTCTGTGGTATTAAATGCCAATCACTTGACTTCTACAGGAAATTTTCAAAGAAGTGTTGAATTAGGTGAGGGAATTGTCGAACTTCATGAAAAGCTTTTGTTAATAACTTTTTGACAAAGACTAGTTAGAAAGTGTATGATAGCTTATTTTGTTGCTGTGATATTATACTTTCAGAATATATATAGTTTTTTTCCATTCACTTGATTTGTATCCAAAATTTTAAAAGATCCGACTATTTGGAGGCAAAAACTCGTGATTTTTGTCAAACTTCGACTAATTTTTCCCAAAAAAACGCATAACTTATTTTTGCATAACAAATTTTTGGTATCATAAAAAACTACAGCTCAAACTTCCGACGACTATATATTTATTTTTTTAAAGTATTGCCAAACAAGAGAATGCAAGAGCAATGTAGAGACCGAAATCAGGCTCGATTTTCGCAAAATTTTCGAATTCACAAAGTTGTTTAGTTTAAAAACTTTTTCATCAAAAATGGTTTTTACAAGCATGTTATATCATTTTTTGCTCATTTAATACCCTTCATGAATTTAAAAGTGTCAAAATTTTTCGATCCAGTTTCATGGCCCAATTTTTCGATTTCTCAAGTTTTTTTGAAAATGAGCCAAATTCACCCTGAAGGGCAAAAATCGAGTTATTGCTGTTATTTTCTAGCTTTTTTTACCCTAGGTCGAAACCCCAGTTCATGCTGATTCCAAAACATATTCATTTTTTAAATTTGTCTCAGTAGTTTTCGAGATATAAGCCCTTTTCTGCTCACATACCAGGCCCAGTCAACCATCAGCGCCACACCATCCACCTCATCCCCCCAACCCCCCCCCCCCAACACCCCCTCAGTTGCAAACTTTTTTAAATTATCTCTACTGTCCAGCTAGAGAGCTTCTCGAATATATTACTTTCACCACTTTTTAATTTACTTCATCTTTATAGCGGCTAACTGACATGAGGTAGTGAAAATTTCGTTCACAACTTCCTTCCTGTCACGTGACATGCTTATGCGTGCGCTGTCAGGTCAAGTGACAGCAGAGAGTAGCTCATCAACTGCGTCCCTACCTCCTCTAGGTAAGCATGTATAAAGATGAACGTGGTATCGTATCGAAAGTTTCAAATGTAGGAGGGAGTGTCGAAAGTTAGTCATTAGTAGTAACAGATTGGATTGGGTTCGGCGGGTGGCCTCAGATTGGATTTGGCCCGGCGCACTTGTGTGCGCTTGTCCCGGCAGGAGGGCGCCGCGTGCCTTGGGGCTCTCGGCCCAGATTCCGACCGTCGATGGGCACGTAGGTGCAGTTAGAGGAAATACGTGCAATACATCGTTGGAAACGGTGGATTTCAGAGATTTTGGGTTGATATGCTTCCTGTTATTTTAGTTATGCATGGTTTTGGCTACTTTGACGGTGACGTGAATGAAGATAAGGTTGTAGCTTGCTTTGTTGATGAGTTCGAATGCCCGGGAGGAGAACGAAAGAAGGCGTATGTTGCCAAATTGAAGCTCGATCGAGATTGCAAAGCGGAAATGGCCAAGTACAGATACAAGCCGAAAGTTGACACAAGTTTGGCCATTTCGTTCAAGTTTGAAAATTTTGCAGCAAATTTTCAACCCGGGGAGGCACTGCGAAAAGTGGAAAAGCTGTTCAATGGCATCAAGCAAGTCAAGTTGGGAAAATTCAGGCCCAATGACAAAATATCCGCTGATAAGTGTCAATGAAAGTATAATGGATGGATCGACTTTTATGGCTCTGCTGGTTGTCGTCGGGCGTTGGATTTATTAAAGCAAGACCAGAAGAACAAATACAACGGCATGAAATTTGTGAAAATAGGGAAGCTGAGGAAACTTATGTGCGATTTTAACGGTAGATCGAGGATGCCAGTTATAAAGAAGCCAGCAATGAATGTTGTCAAAAAACGTAAGCAATTCACATGCTGGAATCAAAAGCTTATCATTCGCAGTCAGCGAAAGTTCACAGTGTTCGAAATTTCTGATTGTGCTATTGTTTTCTGAAATTGTTTACTGATTGTTTGATTTTGTTTGATAGATTAGTTAGTAGTAGTAGCCAAAGACTCTATTGCATTTTCTTCAATTCCAATTGTCACAGATTTTAGATTATTCAATCAAATTCGTAATCAAATTACTCATGAATTATATAGATAGCAGTATTGAATTGGCCAAATTTATAACATGTCAATTTGAATTTTGAAATTTTGAATTTTGAATTTAAAAATTGTATTTATAAGTTTATATAATTCATTAAATTAGCGGTTGGTCTGCAGGGGAAACCCTAGATTACTAACAGACCTTCCTGAAAATCAATCAATTCAAACCTATTTCTCGATTTTCATTGTGTACCGTAGCGAAATATGCAGTTTTTGACTTTTTTCGTCGGGTCAAGGAGTTGTCCAAATCAAACTAAACTCGGTATGGAGTATTCCATGTGTACCTAGAGTGTAAAACAAAAAGGAAATTTTTCTATAGCTTTTCTAGGAAAAAAGTTAGTTTCTTTCATCGGGTCAAGGAGTTGTCCAAATCGAACCGAACTCGGTATGGAGTATTCCATGTGTACCTAGAGTGTAATGCAAAAAAATTTTTGCTATAACTTTTCTAGGAAAAATGTTAGCTTTTCATACGGAAATTTGCGAATTTCGCGATTAACGAATTTTCAAAATAGGTCTTTTTCGTCGGCTCAAGGAGTTGTCCAAATCGAACCAAACTCGGTATGGAGTATCCCATGTATACCCAGAATGTAAAACGAAAGAAATTTTGCTATAGCTTGCGTAGGAAAAAAGTTAGCTTTTCGTACGTTAATTTCCGATTAATTCGAATAATTAATTTCAAATAATTTTTGAAAAAAGGTCTTTTTGATTGGGTCATAGAGTTGTCCAAAAAGAACCAAACTCGGTATGGAGTATACCAAGAGTACTAAGAGTGTAAAACGAAAGAAATTTTTGCTATAGCTTTTCTACGAAAAAAGTTAGGTTTTCAGACGGAAATTTGCGAATTTCGCGATTAACGAATTTTAAAAATAGGTCTTTTTCGTTGGGTCAAGGAGTTGTCCAAATCGAATCAAAATCGGTATGGAGTATCCCATGTATACCCAGAATGTAAAACGAAAGAAATTTTTGCTATAGCTTTTCTAGGAAAAAAGTTAGATTTTCATACGGAAATTTGCGAATTCCGCGATTAACGAATTTTAAAAATAGGTCTTTTTCGTTGGGTCAAGGAATTGTCCAAATCGAATCAACTTCGGTATGGATTATCCCATGTATACCCAGAATGTAAAACGAAAGAAATTTTTGCTATAGCTTTTCTAGGAAAAAAGTTAGGTTTTCATACGGAAATTTGCGAATTTCGCGATTAACGAATTTTAAAAATAGGTCTTTTTCGTTGGGTCAAGGAGTTGTCCAAATCGAATCACACTCTGTATGGAGTATTCCATGTATACCCAGAAAGTAAAACGAAAAAAAATTTTGCTATAGCTTGGGTAGGAAAAAAGTTAGCTTTTCGTACGTTAATTTCCGATTAATTCGAATAATTAATTTCAAATAATTTTTGAATAAAGGTCTTTTTGATTAGGTCATAGAGTTGTCCAAAGTGAACCAAACTCGGTATGGAGTATACCACGAGTACCTAGAGTGTAAAACAAAAGAAATTTTTGCTATAGCTTTTCTAGGAAAAAAGTTAGGTTTTCATACGGAAATTTGCGAATTCCGCGATTAACGAATTTTAAAAATAGGTCTTTTTCGTTGGGTCAAGGAGTTGTCCAAATCGAATCAAACTCGGTATGGAGTATTCCATGTATGCCCAGAATCTAAAACGAAAAAAATTTTTGCTATAGCTTGCGTAGGAAAAAAGGAAGTATTTCATACGGAATTTTGCGATTATTTCAAATAATTTTCGATTTTAGAATTTTAAAAATAGGTCTTTTTCATCGGGTCAAGGACTTGTCCAAATCGAATCAAAATTAGTATGGAGTATCCCATTTGATCTTAGATTGTAATGTAAAAAGAATTTTTGCTATAGCTTTCCTAGGAAAAAAGTTAGGTTTTCATACGAAATTTGCGAATTTCGTGATTAACGAATTTTAAAAATAGGTCTTTTTCGTTGGGTCAAGAAGTTGTCCAAATCGATTCAAACTCGGTATGGAGCATCCCATGTATACCCAGAATGTAAAACGAAAGAAATTTTTGCTATAGCTTTTCTAGGAAAAAAGTTAGGTTTTCATACGGAAATTTGCGAATTTCGCGATAAACGAATTTTAAAAATAGGTCTTTTTCGTTGGGTCAAGGAGTTGTCCAAATCGAATCAAACTCGGTATGGAGTATTCCATGTATGCCCAGAATCTAAAACGAAAGAAATTTTTGCTATAGCTTGCGTAGGAAAAAAGGAAGTATTTCATACGGAAATTTGCGATTATTTCAAATAATTTTCGATTTTAGAATTTTAAAAATAGGTCTTTTTCATCGGGTCAAGGACTTGTCCAAATCGAATCCAAATTAGTATGGAGTATCTCATTTGATCTTAGATTGTAATGTAAAAAGAATTTTTGCTATAGCTTTCCTAGGAAAAAAGTTAGGTTTTCATACGAAATTTGCGAATTTCGTGATTAACGAATTTTAAAAATAGGTCTTTTTCGTTTGGTCAAGAAGTTGTCCAAATCGAATCAAACTCGGTATGGAGTATCCCATGTATACCCAGAATGTAAAACGAAAGAAATTTTTGCAATAGCTTGCGTAGGAAAAAAGGAAGTATTTCATACGGAAATTTGCGATTATTTCAAATAATTTTCGATTTTAGAATTTTAAAAATAGGTCTTTTTCATCGGGTCAAGGACTTGTCCAAATCGAATCAAAATTAGTATGGAGTATCCCATTTGATCTTAGATTGTAATGTTAAAAGAATTTTTGCTATAGCTTTCCTAGGAAAAAAGTTAGGTTTTCATACGAAATTTGCGAATTTCGTGATTAACGAATTTAGAAATAGGTCTTTTTCGTTGGGTCAAGAAGTTGTCCAAATCGATTCAAACTCGGTATGGAGCATCCCATGTATACCCAGAATGTAAAACGAAAGAAATTTTTGCTATAGCTTTTCTAGGAAAAAAGTTAGGTTTTCATACGGAAATTTGCGAATTTCGCGATAAACGAATTTTAAAAAAAGGTCTTTTTCGTTGGGTCAAGGAGTTGTCCAAATCGAATCAAACTCGGTATGGAGTATTCCATGTATGCCCAGAATCTAAAACGAAAAAAATTTTTGCTATAGCTTGCGTAGGAAAAAAGGAAGTATTTCATACGGAAATTTGCGATTATTTCAAATAATTTTCGATTTTAGAATTTTAAAAATAGGTCTTTTTCATCGGGTCAAGGACTTGTCCAAATCGAATCAAAATTAGTATGGAGTATCCCATTTGATCTTAGATTGTAATGTAAAAAGAATTTTTGCTATAGCTTTCCTAGGAAAAAAGTTAGGTTTTCATACGAAATTTGCGAATTTCGTGATTAACGAATTTTAAAAATAGGTCTTTTTCGTTGGGTCAAGAAGTTGTCCAAATCGAATCAAACTCGGTATGGAGTATCCCATGTATACCCAGAATGTAAAACGAAAGAAATTTTTGCAATAGCTTGCGTAGGAAAAAAGTTAGTATTTCATACGGAAATTTGCGATTAATTCAAATAATTTTCGATATCAGAATTTTAAAAATAGGTCTTTTTCATCGGGTCAAGGACTTGTCCAAATCAAACCAAAACTGGTATGGAGTATCCCATGTGAACTTAGATTGTGATGTAAAAAGAATTTTTGCTATAGCTTTTCTAGGAAAAAAGTTAGGTTTTCATACGGAAATTTTCGAATTTCGCGATTAACGAATTTTAAAAGTAGGTCTTATTCATCGGGTCAAGGAGTTGTCCAAATCAAACCAAACTCGGTATGGAGTGTCTCATGTGTACCTAGAGTGTAAAATAAAAAAAATGTGCTAAAACTTTTCTAGGAAAAAAGTTAGGTTTTCATACGGAAATTTGCGAATTTCGCGATTAACGAATTTTCAAAATAGGTCTTTTTTGTCGGCTCAAGGAGTTGTCCAAATCGAACCAAACTCGGTATGGAGTATTCCATGTATACCCAGAATGTAAAACGAAAGAAATTTTGCTATAGCTTGCGTAGGAAAAAAGTTAGCTTTTCGTACGTTAATTTCCGATTAATTCGAATAATTAATTTCAAATAATTTTTGAAAAAAGGTCTTTTTGATTGGGTCATAGAGTTGTCCAAAAAGAACCAAACTCGGTATGGAGTATACCAAGAGTACTTAGAGTGTAAAACGAAAGAAATTTTTGCTATAGCTTTTCTAGGAAAAAAGTTAGGTTTTCAGACGGAAATTTGCGAATTTCGCGATTAACGAATTTTAAAAATAGGTCTTTTTCGTTGGGTCAAGGAGTTGTCCAAATCGAATCAAAATCGGTATGGAGTATCCCATGTATACCCAGAATGTAAAACGAAAGAAATTTTTGCTATAGCTTTTCTAGGAAAAAAGTTAGATTTTCATACGGAAATTTGCGAATTCCGCGATTAACGAATTTTAAAAATAGGTCTTTTTCGTTGGGTCAAGGAATTGTCCAAATCGAATCAACTTCGGTATGGATTATCCCATGTATACCCAGAATGTAAAACGAAAGAAATTTTTGCTATAGCTTTTCTAGGAAAAAAGTTAGGTTTTCATACGGAAATTTGCGAATTCCGCGATTAACGAATTTTAAAAATAGGTCTTTTTCGTTGGGTCAAGGAATTGTCCAAATCGAATCAACTTCGGTATGGATTATCCCATGTATACCCAGAATGTAAAACGAAAGAAATTTTTGCCATAGCTTTTCTAGGAAAAAAGTTAGCTTTTCATACGGAATTTGCGAATTTCGCGATTAACGAATATCAAAATTAGGTCTTTTTCATCGGGTCAAGGTGTTGTCCAAATCAAACCAAACTCGGTATGGAGTATCCCATGTGTACCTAGAATGTAATGCGAAAGATATTTTTGCTATAATTTTTCTAGGAAAAAGTTAGCTTTTCATACGGTAAATTGCGAATTTCGCGATTAACGAATTTTAAATTAGGTTTTTTCATCGGGTCAAGGAGTTGTCCAAATCAAACCAAACTCGGTATGGAGTGTCCCATGTGAACTTAGAGTGTAAAACAAAAGAAATTTTGCAAGAGCTTTTCCAGGGAAAAAGTTAGGTTTTCATACGGAAATTTGCGAATTTCGCGATTAACGAATTTTAAAAATAGGTCTTTTTCGTTGGGTCAAGGAGTTGTCCAAATCGAATCACACTCTGTATGGAGTATTCCATGTATACCCAGAAAATAAAACGAAAAAAATTTTGCTATAGCTTGGGTAGGAAAAAAGTTAGCTTTTCGTACGTTAATTTCCGATTAATTCGAATAATTAATTTCAAATAATTTTTGAAAAAAGGTCTTTTTGATTAGGTCATAGAGTTGTCCAAAGTGAACCAAACTCGTTATGGAGTATACCACGAGTACCTAGAGTGTAAAACAAAAGAAATTTTTGCTATAGCTTTTCTAGGAAAAAAGTTAGGTTTTCATACGGAAATTTGCGAATTCCGCGATTAACGAATTTTAAAAATAGGTCTTTTTCGTTGGGTCAAGGAGTTGTCCAAATCGAATCAAACTCGGTATGGAGTTCTCCATGTATGCCCAGAATCTAAAACGAAAAAAATTTTTGCTATAGCTTGCGTAGGAAAAAAGGAAGTATTTCATACGGAAATTTGCGATTATTTCAAATAATTTTCGATTTTAGAATTTTAAAAATAGGTCTTTTTCATCGGGTCAAGGACTTGTCCAAATCGAATCAAAATTAGTATGGAGTATCCCATTTGATCTTAGATTGTAATGTAAAAAGAATTTTTGCTATAGCTTTCCTAGGAAAAAAGTTAGGTTTTCATACGAAATTTGCGAATTTCGTGATTAACGAATTTTAAAAATAGGTCTTTTTCGTTGGGTCAAGAAGTTGTCCAAATCGAATCAAACTCGGTATGGAGTATCCCATGTATACCCAGAATGTAAAACGAAAAAAATTTTTGCTATAGCTTGCGTAGGAAAAAAGGAAGTATTTCATACGGAAATTTGCGATTATTTCAAATAATTTTCGATTTTAGAATTTTAAAAATAGGTCTTTTTCATCGGGTCAAGGACTTGTCCAAATCGAATCAAAATTAGTATGGAGTATCCCATTTGATCTTAGATTGTAATGTAAAAAGAATTTTTGCTATAGCTTTCCTAGGAAAAAAGTTAGGTTTTCATACGAAATTTGCGAATTTCGTGATTAACGAATTTTAAAAATAGGTCTTTTTCGTTGGGTCAAGAAGTTGTCCAAATCGAATCAAACTCGGTATGGAGTATCCCATGTATACCCAGAATGTAAAACGAAAGAAATTTTTGCAATAGCTTGCGTAGGAAAAAAGTTAGTATTTCATACGGAAATTTGCGATTAATTCAAATAATTTTCGATATTAGAATTTTAAAAATAGGTCTTTTTCATCGGGTCAAGGACTTGTCCAAATCAAACCAAAACTGGTATGGAGTATCCCATGTGAACTTAGATTGTGATGTAAAAAGAATTTTTGCTATAGCTTTTCTAGGAAAAAAGTTAGGTTTTCATACGGAAATTTTCGAATTTCGCGATTAACGAATTTTAAAAGTAGGTCTTATTCATCGGGTCAAGGAGTTGTCCAAATCGAACCAAACTCGGGATGGAGTATTCCATGTGTACCTAAAACGTAAAACAAAAGAAATTTTTGCTATAGCTTTTCTAGGAAAAAAGTTAGGTTTTCATACCTAAATTTTCGAATTTCGCGATTAACGAATTTTATAAATAGGTCTTTTTCATCGGGTCAAGGAGTTGTCCAAATCAAACCAATCTCGGTATGGAGTAATCCATGGGTACCTAGAGTGAAAAACGAAAAGAATTTTTGCTATAGCTTGTCTAGGAAAAAAGTTAGCTTTTCGTACGTTAATTTCCGATTAACTCGAATAATTAATTTTAAAAAATTTTTAAAAATAGGTCTTTTTGATTAGGTCATGTAGTTGTCCAAATCGAACCAAACCTGGTATGGAGTATCCAATGTGTACCCAGAGTGTGATGCCAAAGAAGTTTTTGCTATAGATTTTCTGGGAAAAAAATTACGTTTTCATACGGAAATTTGCGATTATTTCAATTAAGTAATTTTAAAAAGAAGTCTTTTTCGTCGGAACAAGGAGTTGTTCAAATCAAATCAAAATCGGTATGGAGTATACTATGTGTACCTAGAGTGTAAAACAAAAACAATTTCTGCTATTGCTTGTCTAGGAAAAAAGTTAGCTTTTCATACGTTAATTTCCGATTAATTCGAAAAATTAATTTTGAATAGTTTTTAAAAAAAGGTCTTTTTGATTAGACCATAGAGTTGTCCAAAGCAAACCAAACCCGGTATGGAGTATACCAAGGGTATCTAGATTGTAAAACAAAAAGATTTTTTGCTATAGCTTTTCTAGGAAAAAAGTTAGGTTTTCATACGGAAATTTGCGAATTCCGCGATTAACGAATTTTAAAAATAGGTCTTTTTCGTTGGGTCAAGGAGTTGTCCAAATCGAATCATACTCTGTATGGAGTATTCCATGTATGCCCAGAATCTAAAACGAAAAAAAATTTTGCTATAGCTTGTCTAGGAAAAAAGTTAGCTTTTCGTACGTTAATTTCCGATTAACTCGAATAATTAATTTTAAAAAATTTTTAAAAATAGGTCTTTTTGATTAGGTCATGTAGTTGTCCAAATCGAACCAAACCTGGTATGGAGTATCCAATGTGTACCCAGAGTGTGATGCCAAAGAAGTTTTTGCTATAGATTTTCTGGGAAAAAAATTACGTTTTCATACGGAAATTTGCGATTATTTCAATTAAGTAATTTTAAAAAGAAGTCTTTTTCGTCGGAACAAGGAGTTGTTCAAATCAAATCAAAATCGGTATGGAGTATACTATGTGTACCTAGAGTGTAAAACAAAAACAATTTCTGCTATTGCTTGTCTAGGAAAAAAGTTAGCTTTTCATACGTTAATTTCCGATTAATTCGAAAAATTAATTTTGAATAGTTTTTAAAAAAAGGTCTTTTTGATTAGACCATAGAGTTGTCCAAAGCAAACCAAACCCGGCATGGAGTATACCAAGGGTATCTAGATTGTAAAACAAAAAGATTTTTTGCTATAGCTTTTCTAGGAAAAAAGTTAGGTTTTCATACGGAAATTTGCGAATTCCGCGATTAACGAATTTTAAAAATAGGTCTTTTTCGTTGGGTCAAGGAGTTGTCCAAATCGAATCATACTCTGTATGGAGTATTCCATGTATACCCAGAAAGTAAAACGAAAAAAAATTTTGCTATAGCTAGGGTAGGAAAAAAGTTAGCTTTTCGTACGTTAATTTCCGATTAATTCGAATAATTAATTTCAAATAATTTTTGAAAAAAGGTCTTTTTGATTAGGTCATAGAGTTGTCCAAAGTGAACCAAACTCGGTATGGAGTATACCACGAGTACCTAGAGTGTAAAACAAAAGAAATTTTTGCTATAGCTTTTCTAGGAAAAAAGTTAGGTTTTCATACGGAAATTTGCGAATTCCGCGATTAACGAATTTTAAAAATAGGTCTTTTTCGTTGGGTCAAGGAGTTGTCCAAATCGAATCAAACTCGGCATGGAGTATTCCATGTATGCCCAGAATCTAAAACGAAAAAAATTTTTGCTATAGCTTGCGTAGGAAAAAAGGAAGTATTTCATACGGAAATTTGCGATTATTTCAAATAATTTTCGATTTTAGAATTTTAAAAATAGGTCTTTTTCATCGGGTCAAGGACTTGTCCAAATCGAATCAAAATTAGTATGGAGTATCCCATTTGATCTTAGATTGTAATGTAAAAAGAATTTTTGCTATAGCTTTCCTAGGAAAAAAGTTAGGTTTTCATACGAAATTTGCGAATTTCGTGATTAACGAATTTTAAAAATAGGTCTTTTTCGTTGGGTCAAGAAGTTGTCCAAATCGAATCAAACTCGGTATGGAGTATCCCATGTATACCCAGAATGTAAAACGAAAGAAATTTTTGCAATAGCTTGCGTAGGAAAAAAGTTAGTATTTCATACGGAAATTTGCGATTAATTCAAATAATTTTCGATATTAGAATTTTAAAAATAGGTCTTTTTCATCGGGTCAAGGACTTGTCCAAATCAAACCAAAACTGGTATGGAGTATCCCATGTGAACTTAGATTGTGATGTAAAAAGAGTTTTTGCTATAGCTTTTCTAGGAAAAAAGTTAGGGGTTCATACGGAAATTTTCGAATTTCGCGATTAACGAATTTTAAAAGTAGGTCTTATTCATCGGGTCAAGGAGTTGTCCAAATCGAACCAAACTCGGGATGGAGTATTCCAAGTGTACCTAAAACGTAAAACAAAAGAAATTTTTGCTATAGCTTTTCTAGGAAAAAAGTTAGGTTTTCATACCTAAATTTTCGAATTTCGCGATTAACGAATTTTAAAAATAGGTCTTTTTCATCGGGTCAAGGAGTTGTCCAAATCAAACCAATCTCGGTATGGAGTAATCCATGGGTACCTAGAGTGAAAAACGAAAAGAATTTTTGCTATAGCTTGTCTAGGAAAACAGTTAGCTTTTCGTACGTTAATTTCCGATTAACTCGAATAATTAATTTTAAAAAATTTTTAAAAATAGGTCTTTTTGATTAGGTCATGTAGTTGTCCAAATCGAACCAAACCTGGTATGGAGTATCCAATGTGTACCCAGAGTGTGATGCCAAAGAAGTTTTTGCTATAGATTTTCTGGGAAAAAAATTACGTTTTCATACGGAAATTTGCGATTATTTCAATTAAGTAATTTTAAAAAGAAGTCTTTTTCGTCGGAACAAGGAGTTGTTCAAATCAAATCAAAATCGGTATGGAGTATACTATGTGTACCTAGAGTGTAAAACAAAAACAATTTCTGCTATTGCTTGTCTAGGAAAAAAGTTAGCTTTTCATACGTTAATTTCCGATTAATTCGAAAAATTAATTTTGAATAGTTTTTAAAAAAAGGTCTTTTTGATTAGACCATAGAGTTGTCCAAAGTAAACCAAACCCGGTATGGAGTATACCAAGGGTATCTAGATTGTAAAACAAAAAGATTTTTTGCTATAGCTTTTCTAGGAAAAAAGTTAGGTTTTCATACGGAAATTTGCGAATTCCGCGATTAACGAATTTTAAAAATAGGTCTTTTTCGTTGGGTCAAGGAGTTGTCCAAATCGAATCATACTCTGTATGGAGTATTCCATGTATACCCAGAAAGTAAAACGAAAAAAAATTTTGCTATAGCTTGGGTAGGAAAAAAGTTAGCTTTTCGTACGTTAATTTCCGATTAATTCGAATAATTAATTTCAAATAATTTTTGAAAAAAGGTCTTTTTGATTAGGTCATAGAGTTGTCCAAAGTGAACCAAACTCGGTATGGAGTATACCACGAGTACCTAGAGTGTAAAACAAAAGAAATTTTTGCTATAGCTTTTCTAGGAAAAAAGTTAGGTTTTCATACGGAAATTTGCGAATTCCGCGATTAACGAATTTTAAAAATAGGTCTTTTTCGTTGGGTCAAGGAGTTGTCCAAATCGAATCAAACTCGGCATGGAGTATTCCATGTATGCCCAGAATCTAAAACGAAAAAAATTTTTGCTATAGCTTGCGTAGGAAAAAAGGAAGTATTTCATACGGAAATTTGCGATTATTTCAAATAATTTTCGATTTTAGAATTTTAAAAATAGGTCTTTTTCATCGGGTCAAGGACTTGTCCAAATCGAATCAAAATTAGTATGGAGTATCCCATTTGATCTTAGATTGTAATGTAAAAAGAATTTTTGCTATAGCTTTCCTAGGAAAAAAGTTAGGTTTTCATACGAAATTTGCGAATTTCGTGATTAACGAATTTTAAAAATAGGTCTTTTTCGTTGGGTCAAGAAGTTGTCCAAATCGAATCAAACTCGGTATGGAGTATCCCATGTATACCCAGAATGTAAAACGAAAGAAATTTTTGCAATAGCTTGCGTAGGAAAAAAGTTAGTATTTCATACGGAAATTTGCGATTAATTCAAATAATTTTCGATATTAGAATTTTAAAAATAGGTCTTTTTCATCGGGTCAAGGACTTGTCCAAATCAAACCAAAACTGGTATGGAGTATCCCATGTGAACTTAGATTGTGATGTAAAAAGAGTTTTTGCTATAGCTTTTCTAGGAAAAAAGTTAGGGGTTCATACGGAAATTTTCGAATTTCGCGATTAACGAATTTTAAAAGTAGGTCTTATTCATCGGGTCAAGGAGTTGTCCAAATCGAACCAAACTCGGGATGGAGTATTCCATGTGTACCTAAAACGTAAAACAAAAGAAATTTTTGCTATAGCTTTTCTAGGAAAAAAGTTAGGTTTTCATACCTAAATTTTCGAATTTCGCGATTAACGAATTTTAAAAATAGGTCTTTTTCATCGGGTCAAGGAGTTGTCCAAATCAAACCAATCTCGGTATGGAGTAATCCATGGGTACCTAGAGTGAAAAACGAAAAGAATTTTTGCTATAGCTTGTCTAGGAAAACAGTTAGCTTTTCGTACGTTAATTTCCGATTAACTCGAATAATTAATTTTAAAAAATTTTTAAAAATAGGTCTTTTTGATTAGGTCATGTAGTTGTCCAAATCGAACCAAACCTGGTATGGAGTATCCAATGTGTACCCAGAGTGTGATGCCAAAGAAGTTTTTGCTATAGATTTTCTGGGAAAAAAATTACGTTTTCATACGGAAATTTGCGATTATTTCAATTAAGTAATTTTAAAAGAAGTCTTTTTCGTCGGAACAAGGAGTTGTTCAAATCAAATCAAAATCGGTAGGGAGTATACTATGTGTACCTAGAGTGTAAAACAAAAACAATTTCTGCTATTGCTTGTCTAGGAAAAAAGTTAGCTTTTCATACGTTAATTTCCGATTAATTCGAAAAATTAATTTTGAATAGTTTTTAAAAAAAGGTCTTTTTGATTAGACCATAGAGTTGTCCAAAGTAAACCAAACCCGGTATGGAGTATACCAAGGGTATCTAGATTGTAAAACAAAAAGATTTTTTGCTATAGCTTGTCTGGGAAAAAAGTTAGCTTTTTATGCGGAAAATTGCTATTATTTCAAAGAAGTAATTTTAAAATTAGGTCTTTTTCGTATGGTCAAAAACTTCTTCAAATTGAACCAAAATCGGCATAGAGTATCCCATGTGTACCTAGATTATGAAACAAAAAAAGTTTTTGCTGTAACTTGTCTAGGAAAAAAAATAACTTTTCATACGGAAATTTGCGAAATTCGCGATTAACGAATTTTGAAAATAGGTCGTTTTGATCGGGTCAAGGAGATGTCCAAATCGAACCAAACTCGGTATATAGTATCCCATGTGTACCTAAATTACAAAACGAAAGGAAGATTTGCTATAGCTTTTCTAGGAAAAAAGTTAGCTTTTCGTACATTAATTTCCGATTAATTCGAATAATTAATTTTAAATAATTTTTAAAAATAGAGGTCTTTTTGATTAAGTCATAGAGTTGTCCAAAGTGAACCAAACTCGGTATGGACTATACCACGTGTACCTAGAGTGTAATACCAAAGAACTTTTTGCTATAGCTTGCCTCTGGAAATAGTAGTCGGAGTTTCCTATTGCAATTGGATTCTAAATCAAGAGGTCTTTGCCCACGTTTTTTCAGCTTTGACAATGCATCAAACTGTTATCGTTTACACTAGGAGTGCTCTTATTTATGGAAAGAGTCCTGCGGCTAATGTAACAAACGTTGGTCATTCTACACCATCTGTTAGCAGTCGTCTCACGGAACTGATTGCACTTAAGGCTCAAATCAGGCAACTCGATGAACGAATCAAAACTTTAGAGAGGGCTAATGCTGAAATTTTTGATCTGACCGCAGACGTTAGCTTTGAAACGACAGTTTCTGTTCATTCTAGCGACATGAGCGACGAACTACCCAATGGCATCTGAACTAAATTAAGATCAAGAGATTGTTTAGAGGTTAAATTTAGAGCTTTGTTGAGTTATTGTTGCCAAGCTCCCAGAAGTAATCTTCTGTTGACTTATTTGAGTTGTTTTGTAAGCCTTCGGTTGTTCTAGTTTCCTGATGCATCCCTTTTATTTCACAAGTTTTGACAATAAGCTATGTGTTCTCAGTCGGCCTTCTCTTATTCATATCAGTTGAAATGCAGTATTTTCTTAAGGTTCTCAATAACGCTCTTATTTTCAGATAAAGATGCCATTCAGAATTGAATTTGTGTTTCTAACAGAATCATGCCAGGTCATAAAATTATCCCTCTTCGACCCCCGTTTGCCAAAGGATTTGGCAATAAATCAAAGAATGCAGATGAAGGAAGATGATAAAGTAACATTGAAGTTAGAGAATGGTGACACTGAATGCGTCCTCCTGAAGCATGGGCCACCAGCAGCAATGAATGCTGAATTTGAGAAATTTAGCGAGATCCATTCGGCTTTCTCTGAACAATGTGAACGAGACCTGCTTTCTACGCACACCAGGGGTACAAGGTGGACCAGCAGTGCAACAGGTACTTCTGAGAACATCTCTCAAACGCCGGGGACTTTGGTAAGAGTAATATTAATTTTATATTGGTTTAGATTAGTCAAATTAGAGTTGCTAGAGACGCAAGCTCAAAAAGGAAATTATTTGATGAAATTTCTTTCTTGACTCGAAAAGCTTCAAAAACCTTTGTCATTATAGGGGCGCTTTAAATGGAATACTTTTCTTGAAAGCTGTGTCAATGTAAATACTGGTTGTTTAAAAATGCAGAAACCACGCCAAAGTTGAAGAACTTCCGAAAGAAAACAAGGAGTTTATCTCAACATTGATCCAGAGTCACAACAAAACCATCGCTGATTGCAACAGGAAGTTGGAACAGCAACTGCAGAATTTGAAAATTGTTGTAAGGGTTTTTGAATATTATAAAAATAGTCTGCTTTAAACTCGATTAAGAAAACTTAGCTTAAATGGTAGCTATTATTTATTAAGAAAGTTAGGTATGAATGTCTCAAGCTTTATTAGGACGGTATAACTATTGTAATGGTCTAACTAATCTCCCCCAATCGAGACAGCGAAGTGAGAAAACCTACTTCGCCAAAAAGATCCAAACTTTTTAAAGGTAGATTTCAACTACAAAATTCTAAAAAAATTGAGGACGGTAATTGGGAAGAACGTGTTAATAATAAGCATAGAGCAATGGAAAATTCAGAAAAGCAATTTTATTTTGGCTTTTAGATAATTTAAGACAATCACACCAGATGTCACTTACAATTTTTTAGACCTGGTAATGACCTGGTAATTTTCACCCCGACTGTGGCCCGATGAATATTTCGAAGCTCGAACCGCCGCAAACAGATCTGGTATTGACTCCCTGAGATACAAAAAGAGGAAATTAGATCCATTCTGGTGTGAGCAGCTGAAGAGGAGGACAGATTCTAAGAAAGTTAAGAAGAACCAATCCAGCGCTCCCTCACAAATGGAACCAGCTGATGGAGCAAACAGAGAGCAGCAGTCTCAGCAAAATGATGAAGAAGATGAAATCCCCTTAGCTTCACCTGACAGTGATAATTAGTTCATTTTGTATAGAGTAGTTTTCTTTATTTTGGAAAAGTGCAGTAATTTTAGTTGCTTATTTTATTCAATACTGACGGGGCGCAGTTTTTCATTCATCAAATTTAAGATTGTTTAGAGAGAGAGTTATTGATTTACAATGTATTCCAGCATTGAAAGTAGTAATCTTTGTTTTCCTCATAAAGTTCTCTAAAATTTAGTATGTTTACCAATAGTGATTTTCTTCAAGAAATGAAAGAGAGAAAATTAAGCATTAGAATGGTAGATATGACAAAAGTGAAGGGAGAAAAAAGATGATTTGGAAGAATTTCTAAAGCTTTTTACTATGTCTTCATTTTTTCTATCTCAATTCGATTGAAGTTTTTCAAAGTGTTAAAAATGAAAAGAACATCGCGTCAAGAGCAGGCAAAGAAAATTTTTCACTTCGACTCAGAAGCCGAAAGAGAGAATGCAATCCAGGCAAACCTTGTGTCAAACAATATGGCCTGGCTCTATGTGGACGAAGAGGTAATACTTTTAAGTCTAAATAGCACAAAGTGGCCTGAAAAGCTCAAATCGTCGCAAAAATTGAGCATGATTGAGGGTCAGGGCTATGACTTGAGGAGGAAGGAGGAAATATATCCCTGTCGCCTTTTGACCAAAGGGAATTTGAAGTATATAGAACGGGCGATGTTGAGTTACCAAGCAGAGATGGACTCGGGAAAACGGCCTTCGGATCTGAAGACAACAATTTTGACAGCATCAAAAGCTCCGTTGGTAGAAAAAGTCGACTTTTTGAGCTCATCTCGTGCACCGAATATGACGAGCACGGCAATTACACTGGGAATGGAAAGTGGAAAAGCCAAGAAGTCGAAGGCAAGCTAAAGTCAGCAACCAGTGGTCAACCAAAGCCGGATTCGTGAACAGGTATTTTTCAATCATTACAAAATGAAAAAGTTTCAGGCAACAAAAAATGTAAATTTTGCAAAGTTCACTAGCTGGCTCATTCTATTTTAATTGACGAGTAGGCCAATTTGATTTTTTTTGTATCCAGGATCCACAAGAGATTTTCACGCAGCCATGCTCTTCCATTCAACCTAGTCTTACTTTTGACAATACAGCGCGAAACGAGGACAACCCTGACTGTGGTCCAAACTGCCCGCTGCTCAATGAGTTCTTGAATTCTTATGCCCTAGAGATGCACGCACTGCGAAAAGCTTTTGAAGAGCAAAAGAAGAAGGAGGAAACAAAGCGGACAAATCTGTGCTCTAGAATCGAACAGAAAGTAAGCTTGCTCTCAATTTCTTTTATACCGTTGTCATCAGAAACTGAAAATTTGAAAGGAGTTTTTTGTTTCACTTTTCCTCATCTGATAGATATATGTTTTTGCTACAGTTTTGAGATATATGCACTTTTTTAAGACTGCTGAGTTGAAGGAAGTCCGTTTTGGTGGACGTGCATGGCTTCCGTAGTGTAAACGAACACCCTTCACGAACTACACATAGCAAAGTATTTCTCCACCAGGGCGAAGGCCTGATGTCCATTCATTCAGGGGCCGATGTTGGAAAGCTGGCTAGGGCACTTTATGACAGGCTTTTCAGCGAAAGTGATCGTGGGAACTTCATTCTTGCGCCTAGACGGAGGGAGGATGACGGTAGGACGGCAGCTCCTGAAAACCTTCTGGAGAAGTTTATGAGTAAGAACCTTTGTAATTAATTTGGTTTTGTTGAAACTTGTTCACTTTTCCCGCCTTAAAAGTTTTTCAGTTTGACTTTCAATCTGAGATGCTAAAGCTCGAAAATGAGAGAAAAACCGTAACTTTTAATAAAGCAGCATGACTAATAAAGCGCATTTAGAAGTTTTTTTCGCATTTAGATGTCGTGAAGCAGAAATACCCTGATACCCCGAAGCTGGCATGCGAGGAGGCGAGAAAAGCGGCTAATCAGTATGGAAAGGACTGTAGAAAAATAGGTGTCGGCTCAACAGTGAGTGAGTCGAACTGAAGAGATCTTATAGTTTGAACTGCAAAATCTAACTGAAAGTTTTACTTTCTTCGACTATTGAGAACACCTTTACAGATTAGTAATTGTTTGTGGTAAACTGATCAATATATCTACGTGTTTGTTCTTTGTCTCAGTTTTATGCCTCAGATCACGTTTAGTTGTATATTTTATAGTACAATTTTGATTGCTTGTTCAATGAATTTGTTTTGTTTTTATGTTTTAACGTTAATCAATTCTGCAATCCAAATTTTTTATATATGTAACCTTTCAAGTAATTCAACTATTAAAAAGCTGTTTTTTCTTCGAGAAACTGATATTCGCCTAAAAACGGTCACCAAGGCAATGTTTGATTTTTTACCTTTTTTTGTCCACCGGGTTTTTGAGTTTTTCTTTTTAAAGCAACTCGTTTCTAAATTGTTTCCCAGTTTTTGCAGAATTATGATTAATTGTGAAGACCTAGTTATTGCGGATGGACAGGCAAGTGGTTCGTCAATTGTTCAAAGATTTTGATGTATCTCCTGAGTCAATGCTGCCTTTAAACTGTTTCGAGGAATTTGAAAATCGTCTGAAGTTTGACAAAAAGCTTATGAAAGTGTATTTTTCGCTGAAAGATTTTAATGAGCACTGTGTTGAATCTGGTTTCAAGATCTTACCAGACAAATTTGGAGGCTTTGTACTGTTTAATCATACAGGCAGAGTTTTGAAGCCATCACTTAGTCCATTTCCTGTCGGCCCTGTCAAAAGCGTCCCTGCCGAGCTTCAAAACGAAATGTCCAATCTTTCTGTCATGCTGGGTGAGTTGGACGCCGATGAACAAGTCCTACTCGGCCCAATTCGTTTTGCCAATCACTCCTGCTCTCCTAACGCACATTTTTTTCTTGGTTACACCAGCCCCTTCCTTCCGCATAACAAATGCGTTTTCCTTAAAATAATAACTTCAGTACATCCCTATGAAGAAATCACCGTAAGTTACGGTTCAAATTACTTCAAAGATGGTCGGCTAAAATGTAGACGCCCACATACAGAAAAAAAAAACAAAATTTAGATGCAGGACAATCCTCAAGAGTCTTCTACGCCCCAGATTCCAATCAGTCTTCCCCAATCGACAGAATCATCAATTACTGGATCACAGTATTCAGCAAGTCAATCAAGTTCCGCGACCCCTATCATTTCTCAAACTGACAGAAAAAGACGAAATTCAAGTCAACGAAAAGGGAAAGTGAAGAGAAGACTGGTTGACGATTCAGCAAGTCGACAAATTCGGACATTCTTTCATCAAGTAGATTCTAGCAGATCTTCGGAGTTAGAAATTTCGCTTGATGACAAGATAGAGAGAACGCATGAGCGTGCAACTCTATATAGTAATGAATTTGAGTCTGAGATTTCTACTCAAAATGCCACTTCAGTTCCACAATCGCAGTCCGAAGAAGAATCAAGTGATGAGGCTGAAGAAACCGAGCAAGACCAAGAAGTCGAATTTTCTTTCTCGTCAGCCCCTCTGAGTTACAATCAAAATGTCACTGCCCATAATGCATCAATGGCTTTTTTGGAGTTGTTGCAAGGCATTGTTTACCTGACGAAGCGTTATATGACCTCCTGAAGTGACACAAAATACTTCATCCGCAAGACAATTTACCGGCCCCCATTTTCATAAAAAATGAAACAAGGAATTTAACTGACCGATGCATCAAAGGGACAGAGGCTAACGGCAGTGGGGAAGTTATTTTTTTGAGTTTTGCTGATACAATTCAGGAAAAAATTGAAAAGTACATAAATGAAATTTTAGCCTATGCTAATCCAGATACCAAAACAGATCTGAAGCTCGTAGATTTGTTCGATGGAAATACCGTTACTTTCAAGCTTATTCTCAATACAGATGGAGTTCGGGTGCAAGAGTCCAATGGCTGCTCGGCTTAACCTGTTTGGGTTGCTCTGGCTGACCTACCACCGAAACTACGAGCTTCATTTGATAACATTTTTCTGTGTTCCTTGTGGTATCGCAAAGGAAGTATACACTGGGAATCGATATTTGAGCACTATTCTTCTGAAATATCGAAAAACAGGAAGATTAAAGTGAAAGGGGTGGAATACGAACTGAAGTTTACAACTGTTTTTGTGATACTGGATCTTGTTTGCAAGCATGATGTCCTGCAAATGAAAAAGCTCAACAGATACTATGGATGCTGTTTGTGTACCAAGCGAGGCGTGCAAAATATCCAGGTAGTCACTCGTATCCGAACAATGAAACTTTTACAATGCGTGATCCTGGGATGCATGAGTACCTTGTAAGACAGTTTGAGAGTGTAGAAGAGAGGAAAAATAGAAAGGAGAAAGATCCAGAGGTTGATACGCTTGGAGTGAAGGGGCGCTCATATCTGTTCAAAAAATTTTGAAATCTCCCATTGACTTGTCCCGTTGACACAATGCACCAATGTCTCAAAGGAGTTGCGTATGACTTGATCAACTTTTTTGCTGAACACCTGAGCTCCGTCGAATTAGAAATAATTGATGGCGCCACAAAACAAGTTGTCTTACCACGCCAATTCAAGAAATCGATTAGAAAATTGAGATCACCTGCTTTATTTTGCGCCAATTGTGTTCCAAACTTATCCAGAAAGCTCCGTGGCGCATCAGTCGAATCTGCAAAGTCTCAATTACTTGGTCTTCTCACTCCGCTCTAAGTACGAAAGTGGTGCCGAGGCAGATTTTTGTGGTTACCTTTTAGAAGCTTTCTGCTACAACATGTCCCTTCGTTATGCCTTAAAAAAATTCGACTCCATTATTTTCCATCTAGCAATTTTTTTGGGCCCCTGTGGACTACGTCAGCAACAATGTTCGAAAGTGATAATAATCATCTTATCAGGACCTTAACTGGCACTGTCAATACGTGCAGCCTCATTGTCAAACGATACATTCAGAACAGACACCTTGATGCCTTGGAGGTGAAAGATGATAATTTAACAGGCTTTCTGGAGACGTTGAGGGGCAAACAAAGCAGCTTGACGGAGGATTATTCTATGAAGCAAAACGAAGTGTACGAAAACTTTCAAAGCAAGTTTCCCAGAGCCCGGTTGTTCTGCAGATATCGAGGCAATTTTTATCTGGACAGCCAATTTTACTCAAGATCTGAATCAACAGTTTTGTTTCTTTTTCTTCGGAGAACGAAATTTTGGTAGGCCAGATCTGGTTATTCATTGACCAAGATTCAGTGATTATGTGCGCTGTTCAGCTCTATGACGTTGTTGACAAAATAGTTATGGATTTTTCGTCAACTGATTTTCGTGAACGTAAAAGTAGCTTTAATCCTCTTGGTTATCTCTCGAGAAGTCCTCAGAAGTTTGAGTTTTGAAGTGCAGTTTAATAGATAGCAAACTTATTCCCATTTTCTTTCTCGACAACTTGTATTCATTCATGTGCTCAAACATTTCAACCATGACTAATGTTCAGTTGAACTTGAATTACTTCAGACTTCAATCAAAATTTATCTTTGAACTGTCTCCTAGCGCTAATTTTTTTCAGAAAAAAATTAGTTTTTAGTACTGAAATTTATGATTTATTATGGTCGAGAAACTAGTTCAAAATGTGATTTCTTTGCTCATTCAGTTGTATAAATTTCTGCTGTTTGTGTCCCTTTTCGATTTAATTTGCCCGATTATTTCGAATAAAGTAGATCTATGTTCCGGATTCTTTTTTCGCAAATTACCCAAACTTATGTATATATATATATATATATATATATATATATATATATATATATATATAATAAATGTATATATATATATATATATATATATATATATGCATGTAAGTTTATATGTGTGCATGGAGTTTTCCCTATGTGCTAAAAATTTAGAGTATAAAGAATTTTTGCGATAGCTTGTCTATGAAAAAAGTTAGCTTTTCATACAGAAATTTGAAATTAGGTCTTTTTCGTCGGGTCAAGGAGTTGTCAAAACTCTGTATGGAGTATCCAATATGTACCTAGAGCGTATTGCAAAAGGATTTTTTGCTAAAGCATGTCTAGGAAAAAAAATCGCTTTTCGTACGTTAATTTCCGATTAATTCGAATAATTAATTTCAAACAATTTTTGAAAAAAGGTCTTTTTGATTAGATTATAGAGTTGTCCAAAGTGAACCAAACTCGGTATGGAGTATACCAAGAGTTCCTAGAGTGAAAAACATATAGAATTTTTGCTATAGCTTTTCTGGGGGAAATATTTTATGTTTTCATACGGAGATTTGCGAATTTCGCGAATAACGAATTTTTAAAATAGGTCTTTTTCTTCGGCTCAAGGAGTTGTCCAAATCGAACCAAACTCGGTATGTAATATCCCATGTGTACTTAGATTGAAAAACCAAAAAAAATTGCTATAGCTTGTCAAGGAAAAAATTTAAGTTTTCATACGGAAATTTGCGAAAATTTCGATCGAAATATTCGCAAATTTGCGTATGAAAGGCTAACTTTTTTCCTAGGCATTCTATTGCAAAAAGTCCTTTCGCGTTACACTTTAGGTACACGTGGGATACATCATACCGAGTTTCGTTCGATTTGGACAAGTCCTTTACCCGACTAAAAAGACCTATTTTTAAAATTCGATAATCGAAATTTATTCGAATTATTCGCAAGTTTCCGTATGATATACTAATTTTTTTCTCAGACAAGCTATAGCAAACATTCTGTTCGTTTTACACTCTAGGTACACATGGGATACTATATTCCGAGTTTGGTTCAATTTCCAGAAGTTTTGGACCATACGAAAAAGACCTGTTTTTAAAATTACTTATTTGAAATAATAGCAATTTTCCGTATGAAATACTAATTTTTTTCCTAGACAAGCTATAGCAAAAATTCTTTTTGTTTTACACTCTAGGTACACATGGGATACTCCATGCCGTTTTTGGTTCGATTTGGACAACTGCTTGTCCCGACGAAAAATACTATATTTAGAAATTAAGTATTCGAATATTTAATTTCTAAATGTTTTTTTTGCGTCGGGTCAAGGAGTTGTCCAAATCGAACTAAACTCGGTATGTAGTATCCCATGGGTACCTAGAGTAAAAAACAAAAAGAATTTTTGCAATAGCTTGTCTAGGAAAAAGTCAGCTATTCGTACATTGATTTCCGACTAATTCGAATAATTAATTTTAAATAATTTTTAAAAATAGATCTTTTTGATTAGGTCATGTAGTTGTCCAAATCGAACCAAACCTGGTATGGAGTGTCCCATGTGTACCTATAGTGTAATGCAAAAAAGTTTTTGCTATAGATTTTCTAGGAAAAAAGTTAGGTTTTCGTACATTAATTTCCGATTAATTCGAATAATAAATTTTAAATAATTTTTAAGAATAGGTCTTTTTGATTAGGTCATGTAGTTGTCCAAATCGAACCAAACCTGGTATGGAGTATCCCATATGTACCTAAAGCGTTCTGCAAAGGGAATTTTTGCTATAGTATTTCTAGGAAAAAATTTAGTTTTTCATACGGAAGTTTGCAATTTTTGCGATTAACGAATTTTGGTTACAGTTTTTTTTATTGGGTCTTAGAGTTGTCGAAATCAAACCAAAGTTGGCATGGAGTATCCCATGTGTACCTAGTGTGTATGACAAAAAGAGTTTTGATCATAGTTTGCCTAGGAAGAAAGTTAGTTTTTCATACGGAATTTTGCAAAAGCAATGAAATTACGTCAAAAATGGGTGAGACGCTTTTCGGGCGTCAAGATTTTTCGGTGTTCTCTCCCCCCCTCCCTTCGCTCTTGCGCTCTCTCGCTCGTCTCTCGCTCGTCTTTCGCTCGTCTCTCGCGCGTCTCTCGCTCGTCTTTCGCTCGTCTCTCGCTCGTCTTGTTCGTCTCTCGCTCGTCTTGTTCGTCTGACGCTCGTCTCTCGCTTCGGTTGCCTTTTGGTTTGAGTTTGTCTATGCCTATGATGTTATGATATGTTTAGGTTGATTTCAACTTGCTTAAATGTGTTATTTAGCCTTAGCTCTTTAGAGGTGTACTTTTTTCTCAACATTGGTAGGGAAATTCCTTGATAAATTTTGCTTTCCAGCAAAAAAGTTGTTTTCCTATTATTGTTGAGATCTTCATGCACCTCACTTTGCTAAAAAAGACTTTAAATATACGAACTTTGTGGAGTTGTCGAACCCTCTGCTCTTCATCTTCATTATGGAGCTGCTTTCTAGGTTGGTGCATTTAAGAGTGTAAAAATAAATTAATTCCACCTTTATTATGGCTTGCGTGGAAAGTGTGTATTAGTGAATTAATTCCACCTTTATTCCGATATATTTTACGGGAAAAAGAGTGTAAAACTAAAAAATTTCCACTTTAATTCCGGCGTTATGAACCGGGGAGAAGAGTGTAAAGAGTGTAAAAATAAAAAAAATTCCAACCTATTTCTCCGCTTAATTAAGGGTAGAAGAGTGTAATTCAAAGAGTGGAATTTTAATAATAAGGGTGGAAGAGTGTAAAAATAATTTTAAGAGCGAATTTATAGAGTGTAAAAAAATGAAGTGTAATTTTTAACAATGGAAATAATTTTTTTTCCACTCTTTCCACTCTTAATTTTTAAAATTCCACTCTTTCAATTCCACTCTTCCACCCTTAATTAAGCGGAGAAATAGGGGGGGGGGGGGGAATTTTTTATTTTTACACTCTTTACACTCTTTTCCCCGGTATTTTTGGGTAAAAACCTCGACCCGGGATATAAACTAGAGTGGGTAATAAAATTGCACGTGAAATTTTCATGTCCGCAATGTGCTGAAATTATATCTTTTTCTGAAGTTATGAAATTATATAGAAATTGTGAGGATATATTTGAAGTGCTGAATTTATCTAAGGAAGGTATTGAAAAACTGTTATATTTTCTTAGAAGAAATGTGCTGAATTTATGTAAGCATTGTGCTGAAAATTGTGCTGAAAAAATGAGTTGCCAGTTGCTGAAAAAAAAATTACCCGGCACAGATAGCGCCTAAAATTAAAATTTCGACATATTCAGCATTTTCCTTATTTAGTTCTAGCACATTCAGCCTATATTTTGCATAATTCTGTGCTTTAAACAGGTCACTTCTCGACTCGTGAAGTTCTTTATCCGACACTGGAAATGTGCAAATTCACTGTTAGCATAATTTATATGAAAATGTTAGACAAAATCTTTTATTAAGTCTTCTTTGAATTTGATTTGGGTAGGTGGACTATAATGTACCGAGTATCTAGTGGGCAGAAACGCCTAAATAAGTGCACTAATTGGGTAAGCGTACCCAAGTTCTGTACTAAATTTACTCGCAAATCCTTGCTTTTTCAAACTAGGATCTTTGGCTTGTTTTATTAAACTACAACTATATATATGAAACCAAAAATCCTTACGGACCATGTTATAACACAGTATGTTCAAAAACTAACATGGATAAAAAGTCGATATAAAAATGTTGAATTGCTGAGTAAGGAAATCTGAGTGAAAATCGGGAGTAGTTAAAAAATTTGATAATTTAAATATTTACAAATATGCACAAATACATTTAAGTGTCTTGATTATTTAATTACAGTTTCAATATTTTATAAAACACAAATAGGTTTTCTCATTACGGTTTTGTTAAAAACTATAGCATTACTTTCAAACCATTTCAAATGAGTCTTTCTGTTCATGAGATTTGAATGTTAGATTTTAGTTTTCGTACCCGATTTGACCTTGCGTTCAAAAACTTAGGCAGAACATGCTTTCTGAGCTTACAATTCAATATCATTTCCCGACTCTTGTGTTTGTCCCGCTTGTTCGATTGTGGTTTGCGCCTACTAATAAGTAGAGTTTCAGTGTTTATTATAAGATATTCCGCAGCCTGGTACTGATCGAGTATCTTTTAAATAAATGCTTTCAGTGCACAAGACTATTCCAAAAATAGTTGTCCCGCTGCTGAATCACATTTTTTGATATGCCAATCTTGGAGTTGTTAAAATTTGACGAGTTTGGCCACCATAGGCGGAATTGCGTCCAAAACAACTGAGTTCCCGGATCACACGAGATTTCAGAATGCTACTAAAACTTGATTTTAGGCAGGGTAGCAAGTTCAACGTTGAGGTTTGATAAATATTGTCGTCCATTTACAAATTTGATCCATGTTGCCCTTCATTTGCCTGCTGATGTTACCCCATTACTTCAGAAAAAGAGTGGTTTACCGTCATTTATCGCTAATTTTTGTTCTCTCTGTTCCCGCCACCATTCTTCAGTTATAGTTTACTTATAAATTTAATTGTGCATCGTTTATAATTCCAGAAGTCCAGTCTCCTGGGCATTGAAATGATGAACAGTTTTTGCGTAAAATTTTCAAGTCAGGAATGTGCTTAAATCATCTTTTTTTCTGAAGTTATGAAATTATATAGAAATTGTGAGGATCATTTGAACTGTTGAGTCTATGTATCAAATGAATTGAAAATGTGTTTCTTGTGAGAAATGTGCTAATTTAGTGTAAGCATTGTGCTGAAAAATCTGCTGAAGAAAGGATTTGTCAGTTGCTGAAAAAATTTTCGGCACAATCAGTGCCTAATACTTAAGTTTCAACAGGTTCAGCATTTTGCTTATTTAGTTCTAGCACAGTCAACCTATATTTTTCATAATCTTCTGCTTTAGCAGGTCACTTCTCGACCCGTGAAATTCTTTACCTGACACTGGAAACGTGCAAACTCACTGTCAGCATAATTTACTTGAAAAAGTTAGACAAAATCTTTTAGTCAGTCTTCCTTGAATTTGACTTGTGTAGGTGGATTTGCAGGTACCATCTGGTACCGTGTACCTAGTGGGCAGGAACGCCAAAATAAGTGCACTAATTGGGTAAGCGTATCCAATTTCTGTATTAATTTTACTCGCAAGTTATTAAAAGTCTAATATACGGTCTAACAATTTGATAGCAAACTGTATTTTTGCTTCTTCATACTAGGATCTTTGGCTTGTTTAATTAAAATACAACCATATATACGAAACCAAAATTTCTTACAGACCATGTTATATTACAGTGTGATAAACAACTAACATGGTTAAAAAGTCAATATAAAAATGTTGAATTGCTCAAATATTTTTGCAAAAAAACTTGCATTGAGAGTAGTTAAAAATTTGATTAACTAAATATTTACAAACGGGCTCAGATATATCATTGTGTCCTGGTCATTTATATACAGTTTCAAAGTTTCACAAACCCCAAACAGGTTTTCTCATTACCGTTTTGTTAAAAACTTTATCACTACTTTCAAACCACTTCAAATGAGTCGTTCTGTTTAGGAAATTTTTGTGTGAGATTTCCGTTTTCGTGACCGAATTGACCTTTCGTTTGAAAAACTGGGCAAAAACTGGTTTCTGAGCTTACGCTTCAATATCAACTACCGACTCCTGTCCTTGTCGCACTTGTTCGGTTGCGATTTTGCGTCTACTAAGGTGTACACATTGGATGGTTATAAGATTTTCCCCACCCTGGGACTGATCTCGTATCTTATAAACAAAGGCTGCCAGTGCACAAAAGCATTCCAAAAAAGTTTCTCCATTGATGAATCACATTTTTTGATATGCCGAATTTCGTTTGGTCAAAATTCGACTAGTTTGGCCAATATAGGAGGAAATGCATCCAAAACAACTATTTTCTTACACCTCACCAATATTCCTAAAACTTAGTTTTAGGCAAGGTAGCATGTTTGAAGTAAAGCTGTGTTAAATATTTTCGCTTTTTTGCAAATCTGTTCCAAATTGCCCTCCATTTGTTTGCTGATATTAGCCCGGTATTGCAGAAAAAGAGTGGTTTCCTGTTATTTACGGCTTATTTTATTTTCTCTGTTTTTGACAACATTCTTGAGTTATGGTCTACTTATATTTTTAATTATGCATCATGTATATTTCTAGAAATCCAGCTTTCAGGGCATTAAATTATTGATCAATTTTTTTGTTTTTCTTCATAGCTTTGTCAAAAAGCTTGCAATATACTGCTGCTCACAAAGATACGTGAATAATTCCTCCTACGAGATTTCTTTTTTGTTAGATTTGTACACATTAAAGGATACTCAAGACCATCCAATTTTGGTTGGCTTCTGATAACACTCAAAACCGTTTGTGTTTTAATTATTGGTGATATTCATATCTTAAAATGTTGAATTACCATAATTCTCCATTATTTTGAGATCGAATTTTTTTGGTAGATTTTTGACTTCACAAAAGAAACTGTCTAGTTTACAACTCACACTTCAAAACATGTCGTCTAGTTGTCTATCAAAAAATTATCTTTCTGTTTACAATCGTCTATCTGTTTTGGTAAAATTCTGACACTCAGATCAAAAGCACAGCAGCTCTCTAGTTTTGTTGTACAACTACAAAGTAATATTCTGGCGTTTTGCCTTGAAACATTTCTAGCATTTTTAACAATCAAATCGTTTTCTTCAATACGTGACCTAATTGTTTTCATGAGAGGCAATAAGAGCATTTTTGTGCCGTTTTTGGATTCTAGCTTTAGTTGACTAGATCTGATGTAATTATGACTTCCTTCAAATGGTGCCAGAGTTACCTCAAGTGATGCTCTAAATGCTAAAACATTCACTTGACAAAACAATCTTTCCTTGCACTTGAAACAGATTTTTGCAATGGCTGTCTTCAAGAGTGATTTCAATGTCAGAGGCAATATCTATTTCTTCATCAAATTGGATGTTTTTAATTAGGTTTTTTGCCTCCAAAAAACATTGTACTAATCAGGGCCAAATGCAACGATCGTGTTTTGACAGGAACTGATATCGTAGCAACATCCTATTACGTCGCAGTTATTTTTATGGACTCAAAAATTTAACTATTTGTAACATGAGCTCCAAACAATCCAAGGGTGCTTTTTAAATGAAATGCAAAAATGATTTCTGCCAAATGTATTCCGTTTGTGTCGACAAAAATTAGAATTTATAAACTCAAAAATCTGCATGGATCAATTTTAAGTTTTGATGAAGCCGATATTGATCAAAAGACAGCGACCTTGTTGTACCCCTGACGAATAAGAGAAAAGCAGACAAAAACATCATTACATCAATTTGTTTTTAAGGCGCTTTTAAATTGTATTTGTGGTGGCTTTGAAAGTGTTTGCTGCTGCCTCAATTAATCTTTTGATTTTCTCTCGTCCAAGTAGTTCCCATAATAACAATTTTGATCAGGCAAAATTCGCGTCATCAAAATTCAGCAGATTTGGCCAACATAGGTGGAAATGCATTCACATGAACTGAATTCCTAGACCTAAAGAGGTTTTAGATTGCTACTTAAATTGTTTTTCAGAGACTGCAGCAATTTCAAGGTATAGGTGTCGTGAACAATGTTGTGATTTTGCAATTTTTTCCAATCTAAGCTTCTATTGCCGGCTTATATTACCTCGGCGCTTCAGGAATAAAAATGGTTTCACGTCATTTATTTGTATTGTTTTTGAATCTCATTTTTTCACCACCATTCTTCAGTTATGTTGTAATTAAAAGGTTTTTTGAAAAAAGCAAAATTGATAAATCTAGAGGTACAGTTTTCCGGGTTTTGAAATGTTGACTGAATTTTTTTGTTTTTCTTTGACGTTTTGTCCAATAAATTACATGTGTTCACAAAATTCAGTTATATTCTCTTCTACGTGAATTTTTTTATGTTAATTTTGAATTTTTGAATTCCAATTTCCGTCTGTTTTTTATTGTGAACTTTAATTTTTTGTGAAAGTGTTGATTTTTTTTAGCAAACTATCCAGTTCACAATTTACAATACAAATCATATCGTCTAGATATTTTTCGAATAATTGTCTCTCTGTTTGCAGCCCACTATCTGTTTTGTTAATATTCTGCAAAAGGGAGCGAAAACCCACCAGTTCTTTCATATTGGCGTACAAATGATTAGCAATTTTCTGTCAGTTTGCTGGGAAGCAATTCTTGAATATTTCGTTTTCGACTTCTTTTCTTATATAAGCGACTTAACTATTGCATTCAAGATAGGCCTTAACGTCATTTTAGGCAGTTTTTTTGACATTTTCTTTAGTTGACTGGAAATGATTTGAAAAGAATATCATCCAAATGTTGCTAGAGTTACTGCAAGTGATGTTCCAATTGTTAAGGCTTCCACCTGACAAAATCATCTTGCCTTGCCTTTAACACAGAAATTCGTTACGGCTGTCTTCAAAAGCGACTTCAATATCGATGGCTATATCAATTACATGATCAAAATGGACGTTTTTAATTTGGTTTCTCGCGTCCAAAAACACATTGTCCTAATCAGGGTCAATTTTTACGTTGGTGTTCTGACAAAAAGTGAAATCATAGCAACATCTGATCACGTTGCGATTGTTTTCTTGGCTTCAAAAAATTTTATTCTGTGTCATATGAGCCCCAAATAATTCAATGTTGCTGTTTTTTTTGAAAAGCCAAAATTGTTTTTGGCTACTTTCCGTTTGTGCCCAAATAAAATTGATTGTGCCCAAAAAACGATAAAATCAATGACACAATTTTCGTGTTTCTTCCGGGATTTGTCAAAAACTTTGACATCTGCTCACAAAGATTTAGGAAAGGCCCTTGTCACGCAATTTTTCATATGTTGGATTTGTGAACTTCTACGGATATTCAACACATCCCCGTTTATGTTAGTTTCTTTTATTTTCAATACTATACAAATAGCACTAATTTTTATGTATGACAAAGTAAACGCACACCAGTTCTTTCATTTTTGGGTACAACACATCAGCGGTGTTTTGTCATTTTGTATGAAAGCATATCTAGCAATTTTCACACGAACCTTTTTCTTCTTTGAGTGACTAAACTGTTGTATTCAAAACAGGCCTCAAGAATGTTTTTAGGCAGTTTTTCGACGTTATCGTTAGTTGACTTGATCTGATGTGAAAACAATTTCATCTAAAAAGTGCCAGAGTTACTGCAAGTGATGCTCCAATTGCTAACACATCCACCTAACAAAACCACTTTTCCTCGCTTTTAAAACAGACACTCGTCAGTGCTGGGTTCAAGATTTATCTCATTGTCGAAGGCTATATTAGTTGCATCATCAAATTGGACGTTTCTATTTAGGTTCTTCGAGTCCAAAAATACGTGGTCCTAATCAAATCCAAATGTTATGTTAGTGTTCTGACAAAAAATAAATATCATAGCAACAGCTGATGGCGCAGCAATTATCTTCAGGGCTACAAAAATTTTAACTATGTGTCACATGAGCCACAAATAATACAATGTTGCTGTTTAATTGAAATGCGAAAATGAGTCCCAAATATTTTCCCTTTGTGCCCAAAAAATTGATTGTGCCAAAAAAACGATGAAATTGATGACAGTTTTTTTTCTTCAGCGCTCTGTCAAAAATTTTGCCATTTACATGTGCTCACAAAGATTCAGAAAAAATCCCACGCCATTTTTCATTTGTTCGATTTGTGAACAGCTACCGATGTTCAAGAAATCCCCGCTTCGGTTGGTTTCTTTAACATTCAATACCATAGCAGTATCACTAATTTGGTGTATAAGAATGCTTAATTACCATTTTCATCTGTCTTCTTCATTGTGAATACCAAATTCCTGTGAAAGTGTTGATTTTTTACAGCCAACTGTCTAGTTCACTACTTTCCATTCAAATTACATCGTCTAGTTATTTGTCAAATAATTGTGTTTCTGTTTACAGCCCACTATATTTTTTGTTGAATTTCTGCCAAAAAGAGCAAATGCACACCAGTTCTTTGGTTTTTGCGAACAACTGGTCAGCAATACTCATTTTTCATGAAATCATTTCTAGCATTTTTCACATTAAAATTGTTTTCTTTTTTAAGTGACTTAACTGTTGCATTCAAAACAGGCCTCAAGATAATTTTTAGGCAATTTTTTGACAGTACTGTTATTTGACTTGATCTGATCTGAAAACGATTTCATTTAAATGTCGCCAGAGTTAACGCAAGTGATGCTCCTGTTGCTAGGACATCCTCCTAATAAAACTATTTTTCGTTGCGTTTAAAAAAGACATTCTACAGGGCTGTCTTCAAGAGCAATTTCAATTTCGAAGGGAATATCAGTTGCGTCATCAAAGTGGATGTTTCATATCTGAAAAAGTTGAATTACCATAATTCTCCATTATTTTGAGATCTAATATTTTGGTAGATTTTTAACTTCACAAAAGAAACTGTTTAGTTAACAACTCACACTTCAAAACATATCGTCTAGTTGTCTATCAAAAAATTATCTTTCTGTTTACAATCGTCTATCTGTTTTGGTAAAATTCTGACACTCAGATCAAAAGCACAGCAGCTCTCTACTTTTGTTGTACAACTACAAAGCAATATTCTGGCGTTTTGAATTGAAACATTTCTAGCATTTCTAACAATCAAATCGTTATCAAATTCTTCAATACGTGACCTAATTGTTTTCAGGAGAGGCAATAAGAACATTTTTGTGCCGTTTTTGGACTCTATCTTTAGTTGACTAGATCTGATGTAATTATGACTTCCTTCAAATGGTGCCAGAGTTAACTCAAGTGATGCTCTAAATGCTAAAACATTCACTTGACAAAACAATCTTTCCTTGCACTTGAAACAGATTTTTGCAATGGCTGTCTTCAAGAGTGATTTCAATGTCAGAGGCAATATCTATTTCTTCATCAAATTGGATGTTTTTAATTAGGTTTTTTGCCTCCAAAAAACACTGTACTAATCAGGGCCAAATGCAACGATCGTGTTTTGACAGGAACTGATATCGTAGCAACATCCTATTACGTCGCAGTTATTTTTATGGACTCAAAAATTTAACTATTTGTAACATGAGCTCCAAACAATCCAAGGGTGCTTTTTAAATGAAATGCAAAAATGATTTCTGCCAAATGTATTCCGTTTGTGTCGACAAAAATTAGAATTTATAAACTCAAAAATCTGCATGGATCAATTTTAAGTTTTGATGAAGCCGATATTGATCAAAAGACAGCGACCTTGTTGTACCCCTGACGAATAAGAGAAAAGCAGACAAAAACATCATTACATCAATTTGTTTTTAAGGCGCTTTTAAATTGTATTTGTGGTGGCTTTGAAAGTGTTTGCTGCTGCCTCAATTAATCTTTTGATTTTCTCTCGTCCAAGTAGTTCCCATAATAACAATTTTGATCAGGCAAAATTCGCGTCATCAAAATTCAGCAGATTTGGCCAACATAGGTGGAAATGCATTCACATGAACTGAATTCCTAGACCTAAAGAGGTTTTAGATTGCTACTTAAATTGTTTTTCAGAGACTGCAGCAATTTCAAGGTATAGGTGTCGTGAACAATGTCGTGATTTTGCAATTTTTTTCCAATCTAAGCTTCTATTGCCGGCTTATATTACCTCGGCGCTTCAGGAATAAAAATGGTTTCACGTCATTTATTTGTATTGTTTTTGAATCTCATTTTTTCACCACCATTCTTCAGTTATGTTGTAATTAAAAGGTTTTTTGAAAAAAGCAAAATTGATAAATCTAGAGGTACAGTTTTCCGGGTTTTGAAATGTTGACTGAATTTTTCTGTTTTTCTTTGACGCTTTGTCCAATAAATTACATGTGTTCACAAAATTCAGTTATATTCTCTTCTACGTGATTTTTTTTATGTTAATTTTGAATTTTTGAATTCCAATTTCCGTCTGTTTTTTTGTGAACTTTAATTTTTTGTGAAAGTGTTGATTTTTTTTTAGCAAACTATCTAGTTCACAATTTACAATACAAATCATATCGTCTAGATGTTTTTCGAATAATTGTCCCTCTGTTTGCAGCCCACTATCTGTTTTGTTAATATTCTGCAAAAGGGAGCAAAAACCCACCAGTTCTTTCACTTTGGCGTACAAATGATTAGCAGTTTTCTGGCAGTTTGCTGGGAAGCAATTCTTGAATATTTCGTTTTTGACTTCTTTTCTTCTATAAGCGACTTAACTATTGCATTCAAGATAGTCCTTAACGTCATTTTAGGCAGTTTTTTTGACATTTTCTTTAGTTGACTGGAAATGATTTGAAAAGAATATCATCCAAATGTTGCTAGAGTTACTGCAAGTGATGCTCCAATTGTTAAGGCATCCACCTGACAAAATAATCTCGCCTTGCCTTTAACACAGACATTCGTTACGGCTGTCTTCAAAAGCGACTTCAATGTCGATGGCTATATCAATTACATGATCAAATTGGACGTTTTTAATTTGGTTTCGCGCGTCCAAAAAAACACATTGTCCTAATCAGGGTCAATTTTTACGTTGCGATTGTTTTCTTGGCTTCAAAAATTTTTATTCTGTGTCATATGAGCCCCAAATAATTCAATGTTGCTGTTTTTTTGAAAAGCCAAAATTGTTTTTGGCTTCTTTCCCTTTGTGCCCAAATAAAATTGATTGTGCTCAAAAAACGATAAAATCAAGGACACAATTTTCGTGTTTCTTCCGGGATTTGTCAAAAACTTTGACATCTGCTCACACAGATTTAGGAAAGGCCCTTGTTACGCAATTTTTCATATGTTGGATTTGTGAACTTCTACGGATATTCAACACATCCCCGTTTATTTTAGTTTCTCTTATTTTCAATACTATACAAATAGCACTAACTTTTATGTATGACAAAGTAAACGCACACCAGTTCTTTCATTTTTGGGTACAACACATCAGCGGTGTTTTGTCATTTTGTATGAAAGCATATCTAGCAATTTTCACACGAACCTTTTTCTTCTTTGAGTGACTAAACTGTTGCATTCAAAACAGGCCTCAAGAATGTTTTTAGGCAGTTTTTCGACGTTATCGTTAATTGACTTGATCTGATGTGAAAACAATTCCATCTAAAAAATGCCAGAGTTACTGCAAGTGATGCTCCAATTGCTAACACATCCACCTAACAAAACCACTTTTCCTCGCATTTAAAACAGACACTCGTCAGAGCTGGGTTCATGATTTATCTCATTTTCGAAGGCTATAATAGTTGCATCATCAAATTGGACGTTTCTATTTAGGTTCCTCGAGTCCAAAAATACATGGTCCTAATCAAATCCAAATGTTATGTTAGTGTTCTGACAAAAAATAAATATCATAGCAACAGCTGATGGCGCAGCGATTATCTTCATGGCTACAAAAATTTCAACTATGTGTCACATGAGCCCCAAATAATACAATGTTGCTGTTTAAGTGAAATGCGAAAATGAGTTCCAAATATTTTCCTTTTGTGTCCAAAAAATTGATTGAACCAAAAAAACGACGAAATTGATGACAGTTTTTTTTCTTCAGCGCTCTGTCAAAAATTTTGCCATTTACATGTGCTCACAAAGATTCAGAAAAAGTCCCACGCCATTTTTCATTTCTTCGATTTGTGAACAGCTACCGATGTTCAAGACATCCCCGCTTCGGTTGGTTTCTTTAACATTCAATACCATAGCAGTATCACTAATTTGGTGTATAAGAATGCTTAATTACCATTTTCATCTGTCTTCTTCATTGTGAATACTAAATACCTGTGAAAGTGTTAATTTTTTTACAGCAAACTGTCTAGTTCACTACTTTCCTTTCAAATTACATCGTCTAGTTATATGTCAAATAATTGTGTTTCTGTTTACAGCCCACTATTTTTTTGTTGAATTTCTGCCAAAAAGAGCAAATGCACACCAGTTCTTTGGTTTTTACGAACAACTGATCAGCAATAGTCATTTTTCATGAAATCATTTCTAGCATTTTTCAAATTAAAATTGTTTTTCTTTTTTAAGTGACTTAACTGTTGCATTCAAAACAGGCCTCAAGATAATTTTTAGACAATTTTTTTGACAGTATTGTTATTTGACTTGATCTGATCTGAAAACGATTTCATTTAAATGTCGCCAGAGTTACCGCAAGTGATGCTCCTGTTGCTAGGACATCCACTTAATAAAACTATTTTCGTTGCGTTTAAAAAAGACATTCTACAGGGCGGTCTTCAAGAGCGATTTCAATTTCGAAGGGAATATCAGTTGCGTCATCAAAGTGGGTGTTTTTAATTAAATTTTTGAGTCCAAAAATACGTTGTCCTAATCAGAGACAAATGTTACGCTAGTGTTTGGACAAAAATTGATATCAGAGCAACACCTAACCACGTAGCAATAATCTTCATGGCTACAAAATTTTTAACTATGTGTCAAATGAGCTCCAAATAATTCAATGTTGATGTTTGATTGAAATGCGAAAATGGGTTCCAAATATTTTCCCTTTGTGCCCCAAAAAATGATTGTGACAAAAAAAAGATTAAACTGAAGACATTTTTTTTCTCCAGCGCTCTGTCGAAGACTTTGCCATTTAGATCTTATCAAAAATATTCAGAAATAGTCCCACTCCTTTTTTCATAAGTTTGGTTTGTGAACAGCTACCGATGTTCAAGACATCCCCGCTTCGGTTGGTTTCTTTTACATTCAATACCATAGCAGTATCATTAATTTGGTGTATAAGAATGCTTAATTACCATTTTTATCTGTCTTCTTCATTGTGAATACTAAATACCTGTGAAAGTGTTAATTTTTTTACAGCAAACTGTCTAGTTCATTACTTTCCATTCAAATTACATCGTCTAGATATATTTCAAATAATTGTGTTTCTGTTTACAGCCCACTATCTTTTTTGTTGAATTTCTGCCAAAAAGAGCAAATGCACACCAGTTTTTTCGTTTGGCGAACAACTGATCAGCAAAACTCTGTCATTTTGCATGAAAGCATTTCCAGCATTTTTCACATTCGAATGATTTTCTCTTTTAAGTGACTTAACTGTTGCATTCAAGGCAGGCCTCAAGATAATTTTTTAGGCAATTTTTTTGACAGTATCGTTATTTGACTTGATCTGATGTGAAAACGATTTCATTTAAATATCGCCAGAGTTACCGCAAGTGATGCTCCAAATGCTAAGACATCCACCTAACAAAACCATTTTTCGTTGAATTTAAAATAGACATTCTACAGGTGTGTCTTCATGTGTGATATCAGCGTCGAAGGCTATATCAGTTGCATCATCAAAATGAGTGTTTTAAATTAGGTTTTTCGAGTCCAAAAATACGTTGTCCTAATCAGACCAAAATGTTACGAGAGTGTTTTGACAAAAACTGATATCATAGCAACACCTAACCACGTAGCAATAATCTTCATGGCTACAAAAATTTCAACTAAAAGTCACTTGAGCCCCAAATAATTCGATGTTACTGTTTAATTGAAATGCGAGAATGGGTTAAAAAAAGTTTTCGTTTGTGCCCTACAAATTGATTGTGCCGAAAAACGATGAAATTGATGACAATTTTTTTGTTTTTTTTTAGGGCTGCTTTGAAGATTTTGCCATTTAGATGTGCTCATAAAGATTCAGAAATTGTCCCACGCCATTTTTCATATGTTTGATTTGTGAACAGCTACGGATATTCATGACATATCCGTTTCGGTTGGTTTATTTTTTCATTCAATACTTTACCAGCATCACTAATTTGGTGTACAAGGAAGCTTAATTACCCTTTTCTTCTGTCTTCTTCATTGTGAATACTATTTTCCTGTGAATGTGTTGACTTTTCTGAGCACAATATCTAGTTCACAACTTACAGTTCAAATTACAACGTCTAGATATATTTCAAATAATTTTGTTTCTGTTTGCAGCCCACTATCTCTTTTGTTATAATTTTGCCAAATAGAGCAAATACTCACCAGTTTTTTTTATTTCGGCGTACAAATGATTATCAATTTTTTTGTTAATATCTGTAGTTGACTTGATCTGATATAGTAATCTTATTATCCAAATGTTGCCATATTTACTGCAAGTGATGCTCCAATGGCCAAGGCATCCACGTGACCATTTTCCTTGCATTTAAAACATACATTTGTCCAGGCTAGCTTCAAGAGTGATTTTGAGGTCAACCTTGACAGCTCTTGTCTAACATACAGGCTCCTCAAGGCTACTTCAATTGCTCCAGCTGGGATTTTATAAATAGGCTTTTCACTTGCATAAAAAATTGTTCTCAGCATCACCTATTGTTGGGTTATTTTTTGGCAACACTTGATATTATAGCAAAGCCTAATCATTTGGTAATATGCATAGCTACAGAAACTTCAACTTTATCTCTCATAAGCCCCAGTTAATTCAATATTGCTTTTTAGTCTGAATGCGAAAATCGGTTCCTGATATTTTCCGTTTGTGCCCAAAAAATTGAAAATTTATCACTTGAAAAGTCTGCATCAGCCTATTTAAATTTTTAATGAAGAAGATCCTGAACCGCGGCCTTAACGTACCACTTTTGAAAATGAGCGAAGCAGACCAAAACATCTCTACGTTGGTTTGGTTTTAAAGCGCATTAAAATTGTAATTCCTCAAGCATATTTTGAAGTTTTTAAACTCAACTTGCGTTGGTCTTGACTTTTGATTGGCAATATGTAACACTTATTTTCATCTATTGTCAGTTTATTTCTTTAACACCATTTTTCCATTTCTTCTATTTCGTATTGCATGTTTTCACTATTTGTTGCTACAAGCTTGAAATCGTCCGCATAACCAAAGGCTTCACACTTAGTTACTTGTAGAGAAAGATCGTTAACAAAAATGATGAATAGAAGTGAATCTAGTAGTGATCCTTGTGGAACACCACTTGTTACTTGCTCTATTTCAGAGTTAGAATCATTAAGCTTTACATATTGTTTTCTTTTACTTAAGTAGCTGGCAATAATTTTCAAGAAGTTACCGCCAATGCCTAGCATTTCAATTTACTGTAGCAAGATGTCATGTGGAACGCTATCAAATGCTTTTTTGAAGTCCAGATCCAGAACAAAAAGTTCTTCCTCATTACCATCAAATATTTTGTAAAGATGATTTAGGAATAGCAACGTCTGTGTTACCACCGACCTGTGTCTTCGAAAACAATGTTGTGCATTGTGTATTGTCGTTTTTACAATGTCATATATTTCGTTAAATATAACCTTTTGGAAAACTTTTTAAGTGCTGCGGAGAAGGCTTATAGGTCTGTATTGCTTGACGTCTGCTCTGTCTTGGTCTTTAAAGACGGGATTAACTGCACTTTTTTTCCAAAACGACGGAAAATAACCTTTTGATAGCGCAGCCTTAAACACTATTAGTAAGGATTTCGAGAGGGCAAGCAGGTTTTTGAGAACAAGATTACCTATCTTGTCCAGGCCACATGCTTTACTAGTTCCAAGTTTTGACAGGATTTCTAAAATGTTTGTTTCACTTTCGTTTGCATCGTTATAAGTCATTTTCCCGAAAGTTCGATTTTGGTCAACTTGATTACGTTTTAGGAAAACACTCCCAAAAAAATTGCTGAAAAACTTACTTTTCTGTGCATCGTCATTCGACTTTTCTTTTTCGTATTTCAATGTCTCGGGAAGCCTACTACTTTTATGCATGGATCGCAAATACTTTTGGAGATCTGAAGACTTTCTCCCTCGAAAAATTTTTTCTTCAAACTCAGCTTGGTCTTCACTTAGTTTATTTCGTAGTTGAATTTCTTTTCTCTTCAGTTTTAAAAGTTTTCCCAGACTTTTTCGAAAATCAATTATCGCATTGATTTGCCCTCGTCCAAATAAATGTGTACTACCTATTTCTTTAGAACTTTTTTTTTCAATTAAATATAGACAATGGAATAAGAGAATAGCAGAAATAAAGGGTGAAAATTTAATTGTGGTTTATCAGACCTAATTCAACTGTCAGTTTACCTACATCTCTCAAATTTATTTGTTTTTGAACTGTGTTGATAAAACAAATGCGTTGCAGAAATCATTTAAGCTAAGCAGTGTGATTTCTCTTGTTCATCATCTCAACCATTGTCTCGTTCAAAAATGAAATATTAGTTAGAAAAAAAAACAGATAATCTGGACTGGACCACGATCCCCTCATTGCGTTAATGTGAGTGTTACACGTATATAAAAAAAAGTGTATTAAAAACCTTGGTTTCAAGGTCAAAGATTTAAATTAAATTTTAGTTTATTACCTGATATATGACTGACACAATCTTGATAGGTGTCGACAAACTGAAATAGACAAAGCTCGGGCTTCGAGCAATATTAACATTTGTGATTTATCAGTATTTACTTGGTTAATATACCACGGTGATAGAACCGATATTGGGTACGGACAAAACTGAGGATAAAACTCATTCATTGAACACCAAACCTACCTTCAGAGTTAATCACTCTATTAGATCTTCATTTATTTGAAACCATTCTCTTCTGCTTTTATCTACTTATTAATTAAACTTCAATCCTTGTAATTTGAACAAGTACCCCGCTCAATTACTAAAGATAATGAATATTGCGCACGGGCGGCTGCTATATTGGCGACAGAGATTAAAAGTAAATAGAAAACCACCACCCTATAATATTGAGCGTTGTACTAATTTCCAAGAGAAATCTTTTTTTGTTTGAAAACCTACTTCTAAACTCGCGTTCGACGTCCTAACATCACGACCCGGAAGAAGAACTGTGGACTGCTGTCGGGATTCGACAAGAACTGCCATCTTCGGACATTCAAGTGAGTACACCCTGAAAATTCGAATAGCATAAACCAGGGCATACTTGTTTTTTTGATAATAAAATAGCGTTTAGAAACATCAGTATTTTAATTTGACTTAATTTGACATAAACTCAAGCATTAAACCTCGAGTTATTTTGCATTTATTGAAAAAGGAATTAGAGTGTCAATAATATTTAAAAGCTGTTAACTAGAGTGTCGGAAAAATAGTTGGAGTTTCGAACAGAATTAGTGAAAAATTTTGAATAACAACAGCTTTTAAATAAAATAAGGATGGCGCAGCACTCCTCAAAAACGCTGTTACCTGAACCGTTTACTGGATCAAATGATTTTGAAAGTTATGCTACACACTTTAAGCTGTTGTCACAATTTCAAAAGTGGCAAAGAAAAGAAACAGTAAACGGCGCCGAGACCGAAATTGATGAACGGCCGCATTATTTTGCGTTAAGGTTACAAAATTCGGCTATTGATTTCTATCGTACATTATCGGAGGACAATGAAAAGAGTTATGACAAGACCGTCAAGGCTTTCAGACAACATTATAATGAGAAACCAGTAGTGTTCCGGGGGAGGCTAGCTAGGAGAGTCCAGCAGCCCGGTGAAAAATTAAAAAATTGTCTCGGTGATTTGCAAACATTAGCTTTGAAAGCGTACCCCCAAGAGTCCACAGAGATAAGAGAACATCTCATTTTGAGGGGATTCCTTGAAGGCATAGAAAATAGTCAGGTGCAACTCGACTTGAAAAAGAACTTTGGTGACGCGGATATGATTTTAGACAGAGCTTTAGAGAGACCTCTACATATAGAAGCAGTCACGAGAATTGAAGAGGAGGACAATGAGCCCCGGTTTTCTGCCATCCAGTCAAAGGAAAATTCACAGTTACTTTATTCGATTAATGACTTTGTGAGAACATTGCAAACTAATCATTCTAATAGGCAAGAGAATCAAAAATTTTGTTTTCGCAAGGAGCGCGGCCAAAAGAGTTTCTGCGCGGTAGTGAGCGAAGTTCAAGAGAAAACGGAGATAAAAAAAGAAGTACTAATAGTTATACCAGAAGCAGCGCTGAGCATAGAGGAACCAATTACGGAAGTAGAGCTTGTTCGCCAAAACCGGGAGGTGAGAACAGAAGCCGAGATAGATCGCACAAGAATCGTGCGAGCAGTCGAAGGCAGCGGTGAGTTTCGAGAAAGAAAAATGTTGCCGTTGCGGTCAGCAAAACCATGCATCTAGGGAATGAAAAAATTGTTTCGAATATGGGAGCCCAAATCACTTCAAACGAAATTGTCCGTATTTAAACAAGAACTAGCTGGAAATGGCAGGGCTTCATTTTCAGCTAGCTACCTAAAAACCTTACGTGGCGGAAACAGACCAGCGGAGGCGTTGTTTGCAGATCTAATGAAAAAAGACAAATTGATAATGGCCTTAAATGATAGTGCAAGTAGTGCTAACATTATAAGCGACACACTCTACAAGGAATTGGGGGAAACCAGCCAGATCAGAATGTGCAATAAAAATATAAGAGCTGCCAACAACGGGAAAATGTCGGTAATAGGGTCAGCAGATATTCAAGTTCAACTTCAGAAATTTACAGGTGAAATATCAGTTGAATTTCTAGTGACCAGAATAGAGATAACGCCCTGTTTATTAGACATGGAAATTTTATACAATTTTGACTGTATTTTAAACTCTAGAAACAACGAACTGTTCTGCGGAAAAACTGGGAAAGTTTTACAGTTGTCCCCATCACAACGAAGAAAGAGAAAATTGTTTTTAATTTCGGCAGAGGATCACGATTTACCTTGTCGCTGCGAAGTTTATTAGACATGAAAATCCCATACAATTTTGACTGTATTTTAAACCCTAGAAAAACGAACTGTTCTGCGGAAAAACTGGGAAAGTTTTACAGTTGTCCCCATCACAACGAAGAAAGAGAAACTTGTTTTTAATTTCGGCAGAGGTTCACAATTTGCCTTGTCGCTGCGAAGTTTTCATTAAATGTAGTATTTTTGATGAAGAAGGTAACAAAGCACAACAAACTGAAATTAAAGTCGAACCCCTAAAGGAGTTTGAAGACAAATCACATTAATTAATAGCGCGATCGCTAAATGATATGGTTGATGATGTAGTATGGGTTCGAGTTCTGAACCGTACAGTAGAACAAAAGAAAATTTACAAAAATGCGAGAATCGCATTTGCGGAAAACACTGAAAAGATTTCAAGAATACAGCAAAACAACCCTGACAATAATGCAAAGTCAAGAGATGAATTTGACTTCCAGAAGCATGTAAACACAAGTTCAATGAATTTAACCTGTGATGAAATGGCAAAAGTGAGGCCACTTTGCATGAAATTTGAAACAATATTTTCGCCAAACTCAAACGATATGGGATTTTGCAATCGAATTCACCACAAAATTAAATTGAAAAAAGATGCGGCGTCATTCAGACGTACATATGGCAGCATGAGCTTTGAGAAACGAAAAGCCATGAAACAAATTGTTGAGAACTTGGAACGAGATGACTTTGTCGAACCAACACCTTCTGATTGGGCAGCACCATCATTACTGCTACCAAAAAAAGACGGAACCTACTGCTTAGTTGTAGACTACCGTGGTCTAAACAAACAAATAGAGAAAACATGCTGGTCTTTAACACGAATTAATGAGGTTTTTGAATCACTGGAGGGAAACATGTACTTCTCGAACATTGATCTTCTGTTGGGATGCTTTCAAATGGTGCTGGAAGAAGAGAGTCAAAATGTAAAAGCTTTTTTAACTCCTTTGGGCCTATATAAAAGAAAAAGGCTCCCTATGGGACTAGCTTCTGCACCAGGAGCTTTTCAAAACCTAATGGAATTAGTTTTTGCTGGCCTCTCTTACGAAGTAGCTTTAGTTTATCTAGATGACGTTATCGTTTTCGGGAGAAATTTGAAGAACATTTTAAACGGTTAGAGCTGGTTTTCCAACGTTTATCGGAGAATGGATTAAAGATTAAAGGCTCAAAATGCAATTTCTTCTAAAGGCGCGTCAGTTTTTTTAGGACATATTATATCTGAGAGTGGTGTCGAGTCCGACCCAGAGAAAGTACGAGCGGTAGAAAGAATGAAAGAACCATCATCCCTTAAAGACGTCAGGGTTTTTCTGGGTCTTGTGGGCTATTATCGAAAATTTATTTCGGGCTTCGGAAAAACAGCAGAACCTCTATACAGTTTACTAAATAAATCAAAAAAAATTTGAGTGGAGTACAGAGTGCACAAGTGCGGTAGCAGAGTTGAAGAAAAAGCTTTTGGAAGCCCCAGTTTAAGGATATCCAAACGATAGGGATCCATATACATTAACTAGATATGCATCGTTGACAGGCATTGGGGCAATTCTTATACAAAAACAAGGAACTGAGGATAGTATTATTGCATATTGTAGCAAAAATTTGAGTAAAAGTCAACAACACTACTCAACAACTAAGCGGGAATTATTCGCAATTGTTCATTTCACCCATTTTTTTAAAAAACTATTTACTTGGTCAGCATTTTTTAATTATAACGGACCACAGGGGTCCTCGTGGGGATCTATAGTTTTAAGGAACCAGACGTTATGGTCGCAAGATGGATAGAGAAACTTGGGCAGTTTAATTTTGACATCAAGCTTAGAGCAGGAAAGAAAATCACACACGCTGACTGTCTTTCATAAACACAAAAGATGAGGAACAAACAGCTTTCGTTAACACTTTTGCGCTAGACATAGAGTAAGACGATACCAACTATAGTAGTCGTGGTTGGCAATTACGCAAAATACAGAGTGTAAAACTGCGATATTCGCAGCAAAGTGACAATATACTCAAAGAAGTATATTCATGGGTCATAAACAAAAAAAGAACCGAACCACGGCAAATGAGAAGCCGAGCTTCGAAAGAGTTATGGAAATACTGAGTTCATCATAAAATTTTTTGTCTCATAGAAGGGATTTTGTATCGGAAACAGCAAACAGAACCAAACTTTGAAACTGTTTACGAAATGCTGGTACCCTGGGGCAGAGTGTCCAACGTTCTTGAGCTGTTGCATGATTCACCTAGCGCAGGACACTTTGGTATAGGGAAAACGTACAAAAGGGCTTGCGAAAACTTTTATTGGCCGCGCATGAGAAGGGACGTAAGAAATTGGATAGAAAGCTGTGACGCGTGCTTAGAATGGAAAAGCACTAAACATAAACATTGACATTCACTCACAAAGTGGAAACCTAGTCATCCATTTCGGCCAGTTTCTCTCAATATCATGGGTCCACTTCAGAAGTCCCAAAGGAAAAAATACATTTTGCTTATTGGTGATCAATTCAGTAAGTGTTACGAGGCCGTAGCGTTACCCAATCAAGAGGCAAAAACTGTTGCAAAAGCGTATGATGAACACTGGATAGTGAGATTCGGCTGTCCAGTCAACCTACGCAGTGACCAAGGGTCAAAATTTATGTTTAAATGGTTTTGTAGTCTTTGCAGAGAACTAGGAACTCAGAGGACATCAACAACATTCTACCATCCACAAGTGAGCGCGATGATTGAACGAACAAATCGAACAATAGAAGAATGCCTCTCCAAATATATAGGACAATACCAATACGATTGGACAAATTTTCTACCTTTAGCGATGATGGCTTATCGATCAACAATCCATTGTGTAACAAAATATAGCCCAGCGTATATGGTATTAGGTTTTCCACTATTACTGCCTATAGACTGCATCTATAGCACACCACAAACTGCAATATATGCAACACCATGTGACTATGTTTACTCAACGAAACAAAAACTAGAGGAAACGCATCAGCTGATGCGAGAAGGCATGGATGTCAAACAGGAACGCCAGAAGACCTATTACGATCGCAGTAAGTATGGACCGAACTATAACGTAGGAGAAGAAGTGTTAGTTTTCAACCCAACGGTAAAAAAGGGAGAAACACGGAAATTTACTTCTTTTTATAGAGGACCATACAAAATTGTTGAAATCATAAATGATTTGAATTTAAAGGTGGAAGATAAAAAGACGAAGAAAGCTATTTAGGTCCATAAAGACCGACTAAAAAAATCTAAAACGCGAGAAAAACCATTTACGCTTGAGCCTCAGGCAAAACAAAAACAAAAAACAAAAGTTAAGAGGAGAAAAACAACTCTTTGGAAAGCTCAGAGGACGATTAAATAATTGAAATAGAATCATCCACAGACAGTAAAAGTAATCTGAACTCAGAAAATCAATTTGAAGCTGAATACGTAAACCATTCAATAATCTTACAAATGACACGGTTGAAAATGAAACTAAAGAGTCAGAGCAAGAAACCCTAAAGGGCAAGAGAAGGCAAACAAATTGCCGAAGGAAGGGGTGAATCTTCCTCAGAACCTAAAGAGAAATCTGGAGGGAAGTCAGCACAAACAAAATTTCCAAAAACGGAAAAAAGCCACCGGAAGGTAGTAGTAAAACAAAAATCACTGAGGAAAAGGCTAATAGTGAATCAAAGGTCCCAAAAATGGCTACAAGATTCAGCAGCCGATTAAAATCGGTACCTGAGAAACTAAAGAATTACTTTACTGAGCAAGATGATGGGTATTTTAGCAGTGAGGAAGCTGATAATGTTTTTGTTTCAGGAAAATTCAGAACGAAATTATGGAATCTAAAAGAAATGCGAGTTCATCCGGAGCATCGTGTGATGGAGTATCACTATGTTTGTATCTGGCAAAGATAGCTTTTGATACTTCTCCTTCACTTTGTTTTAAATTATAAGGCTATGATTTTGACAATATCGTATCAACAAAGATATATACTCTGGATCACAGAACAAACTGTGATAAAAAATTCGAGTAGCGAAAACAATAGAAGACGGTAGTTTGATATATGCTGAGGTTCAACCCGAGATAAAATTAAGACTTTGCATGTATGAAGCGGCATATACTGTGTGTGCACTTAATAAGAGCAATGTATATGACGATGTTGTCTTTAATACCAAAAACTCAAGACTCCTAAATTCCATATATCCATTAAACGAAGGAACCTGTAGAAGCATTTGACAAAACAAAAACTTTGCTTTACCAGGTTTTGGAGATAAAACCATCAGAGTCAGCTATTCAGTAACGGAAAAGATTTTGTAACGAGCAAGTGAAATTACTTATGTTGAGGAGCATAGCCAGAGCTTCATGAAAAAAAAATCGTGAAAGTGCTATGTATGCTGAGCCTGTAGAGTGGGTTTCACCCACAGGAGTAAAATTTATTGGAAAAGTGATGATCAATGCAAAACTCTACATCGGAACAATTTGGGGAAAGCTGATACAAAGAAACCTCTTAAGCTTTAAGGATCCCTTAGGTTTTCCAAAAACTGTTTTGATCAAAACCACACATTTTGAAGATGACATAATAAATTATTTTTTCGAAAATCAAGACAAGCAAACTGTTCAAACTATTAAACACTTTAACAAGGAGGATCCTGCAAAAATTTTTGGTATTAACTTGACCACATTTATCAGCGGAAAAATTTTACACAAAAACAAATATAAAGATTTTGCATTGAAAATTTTAGAGGAAAAAGTAATTTTGCGTGGACAACAAGTAAAAGTCACCGGAGTCCCAGGTGTTTTTTCCTCCAAGAAAAGTTCAGAACTGACAACTGTTAATCTAAAAATAACCATTGAAATGTTTTTGTCAAGCATTATCCACAGCTTTAACTTCGAAATATTCGAAGAGAGGGAATTTTTTAATGAAAATAAGAACGCTGCAATGTGAAATTCAACGACTGAGAATTCAAACTATGATCGAAATATCAAAAAACGTCAGCCCTTCAGTAACACTCTTCGAACCAGGAACTCTGTTTTGTATGTTCATAAATGTGCAAATATGGTAGCAACAATAACTAAGCTTACTTTATGTACAGAGGAGGTTCCGGTGTTATTGCAAGGTCAAAATTTTTCTTCTATTAGGTATTTGGAACCCCTCACTAAAATTTCGTATCGTAATTATACAATCGCTGCATGTAACCCGCTGTACCCAAATGTCGCCAAATTAGAAGCCAGCAGTTTTCAACACTATGGAGAAACACTGAAGAAATTCGATCATGAAATATATCAATGGCCAATGAATAATGACTCGAATTCTAGTGATCAAAATCAACATGGTAGCTTTTTTTCCACATCAGATTTATAAAAGAGTCAAATCGCTGGAACAATTCGCCACAACATTAAAGGAATTATCAGTCGAGAAGGGTTCCGAGACTCGGATGCAAAATAAAATCATGACAATTTTGTACATTGGAACAACCAGTTTCAACAAGAAATTTTTTTAGCAAAGGAAATAACGATTTTTCGTAACTTAAAAACTGAAAACTTATACGTTTGGTTAAAAGCTAAGGACAGTGCTGTGTCAAACTTAACAGTCTACCTCATATTCCATTTGGTGAAAAATTTTCCCAAATTTTTCATCTATTTAGGATTAGTCATTAATGGAGCATCCTGGCAACAACTGTTGCGGAATCTTGACCCTGTAACGGGAACACGTATGTATAATCAACTACTCAAATTAATTAATGAGCGTCGAGAACAAAAGAAAATGATTGAAGAGAAAGAGTCCTTGAAAGAGTCGGTTGTGTAAAAAAAATGAAAATCGGTTGTCTTGAATTCAAGACCAAAGAAAAAATGAAATTGAGTTGTCTTAAGTTCAAAGCCAAAAAAATGAAAATGATTTGTCTTGAGTTCAAGACCAAAAAAAATGAAAATGAGTTGTCTTGAGTTCAAGACCAAATAAAATCAAAATGAGTTGTCTTGAGTTCAAGACCAAAAATATGAAAAAGAGTTGACTTAAGGTAAAGGCCAATAAAAAAAGAAATGTTTTGAGATCCAGATTCAAAATATTGAGAAATTTTAGGAGCAAAAATGGTTTCTATAAAACATAGCAGGCGGCGAGACCGCACAAATTGGTGAATATGTGTACTTTATGCCGGAGTTGTGAAAAGTTATTTCGGAGATCTCCCCGGGAGTGTACCGAGTGGAATCTTGTCTGTCACGGACTCGGAAGGTGTCTACACTAGAACTTCTGGCAAACGCCAATATTCGGTCCCGAGCTCTGCAGACTGAAGTGGAACTGCAAAACCAGTGCGCGCAGTTAGAGAAGTTGAAAAGTGTAAACTCTTTACTCCAAAAGGATCTTGTCGAGCTTCGACAAAAACTAGACAAACTTTGCGAAAAAGCTAAAGAGACAACAAGAGAAGCATTGGAAAAACTGAACGTCGAGTGTGAGGTGCTAAGAGATAACCTAAAGGCGGCGGCAGCTAGAAATGCCGAACAAGAGCAGTCAATCGACTTACTTAAGCAGGAGTGGGCCGATCTAAAAGTCAATACTGCTGAAAAGAGCGAAGCCATAGAGAAAATGGAGAAAGAGAATGACCAATTGAGGTCAGAGTTTTGGCAGTTGGAAAACTATAACCAGTACTTGGCGAGGGAGTGCCGAAGGAGAGACGATATAATCGATAGACAAAAGCATGCTTTGAAGAACGAGAAAGCCAAAACGAAGGCCACCGAAAAATGTTTTTTCGAGATTCAGAATAAAATGTATTGAATCGGCCTGCGACGTTGTATGAGATTTTGTTGGTAAAAAGTTCTGCTTCAAAATATCAGATCAAAAAACACTACCATAAAATGAGCTTGTTGACGCACACTGATGCCGGTGGAGATGAAGAGTTTTTCAAGACCATTAATCGAGCATACCAAATACTGATGAACGATGGGGCGCGAGAAGCGTACAACAATTTCGGGCTGGACGAGGCAGAGAAAGTCATGAATGACGAAAACATACCTAAAAATTTTATATGAAAAGTACAAACTTTTCGTTTTTTAAAATGTTCATGCATCAAGAGCTGAAAATTTGTTTGATTTTTATGTGAGTGAGGGGCACACTCTATTCTTATTGAGAGGGGGCAGTGTGAGTGTCACGCGTATATAAAAAAAGGTCTACTAAAAACCTTGGGTTTCAAGGTCAAAGATTTAGTTTAAATTTTAATTTATTACCTGATTTATGACTGACACAATCTTAATAGGTGTCGACAAATTGAAATAGACAAAGCTCGGGCTTCGAGCAATATTAACATTTGTGATATATCAGTATTTACTTGGTTAATTTACCACGGTGATAGAACCGATATTGGGTACGGACAAAACTGAGGATAAAACTCATTCATTGAACACCAAACCTACCTTCAGAGTTAATCACTCTATTAGATCTTCATTTATTTGAAACCATTCTCTTCTGCTTTTATCTACTTCTTGATTAAACTTTAATCCTTGTATTTTGAACAAGTACCACGCTCAATTACTAAAGATAATAGATATTGCGCACGGGCGGGTGCTATATTAATCTAAAAAGAAGAGATTTTCACCGTTAATTTTTTTATTCAGTTGATCCCTAGTAATGGGCGGGCCATCGTGTTTAGTAATGAAAATATATTTCTCAGGTCTCTAAAACAGATAAATTGCCTCGTGATTTCAACTAGTTTGAGAAGTATTATCTCTAGACCCATACCATTGTTTGAAAAATTTGCCAATTTTTATTAGTATGGTTTTCAGTTATATTTTCATTATTATTTTAAATCTCGTTCTGCAGATGTTTTATTCTCAAAATGTTCTTTTTCTCAACTTCATCTAACTTAAAATAAATTTTTGAAAACATTTCACTGAACTCATTAATAGCTCGTCAAATTTGGAGCTCTTTTGAAAAACTAAGCAAAAACTTTTGATTTAAAAATTTCAACACGGTCACCATTTCGTGTAAAGATAGAACTTATGGAGAGGATTGATGGAATCGAAAGACATCAAGGTAAAAAATAGTCATTATTTTTATTTAGGATAAAGGGACAAATTCTGGCTTCTGAGAATTGTGTTAACAGACCAGCGAATACTAGTTCACTAGTCAGTTGCATTTGAAGAATGTTTCGTATGTCATCTATAAATCTAATTTGCTCAACAAAATTCAAGCTACATTTCATGATTTACCTCTTCAGGTTGAAGTGAAACTCATCAAATACTACTCTAATGAATAAGAGAACCGCATTCACTAGTTATGTAGTGCCAATTATTAGCTATGCCTCTTCACTGTGGAAGCCCAAAATGTTTGACGTTGTACTCGAAAGCGTCCAAAGCAAAGCAGTTAGATGGATTCTTGACACCAGTAGTTTTAGTTAGAAAAATGCTCTGTTAAAACTTTGCCTCTTACCATTATCACTTCACCAAGAATTTCATGTAATTCTTTCTATTTGCCAAAACACTGCGTGGTAGCGTTGAGATAAACTGGAGGGACTATATCTCATTCCAGCACGTTGGTTGCACACGTGCACAAATCAACTCAGAAATTCAGATATCAATTTCAGACTGAAAAAAGTGCGCATCTGATTTCTGGACCAGGAATTTTTCAATTTGAATC
>NC_134469.1:7490999-7575999 GCF_964194025.1 Convolutriloba macropyga
CCTGCAATTTACCTTAGAAAAAGTGAACATGGATGGGTGTTTGGCTTTTCTTGACATTAACGTAAATGTGAGCAGCAAAAATAATATCACCTGTCATTGGTATCAAAAACCAACTGACACTGGAATAATACTGAATTTTCGCAGCTGTGCACCGCTTCAACATAAGAAAAATGTGATTCAAGGGACGGTTCACAGGGTTTTTAATGCAACCTCTAATTGGTTGGCCTTCGATCAGGCTCTTGAAAAGAACAAATCTTGCTGGACCAAAAATCAATATCCAGAGGAATGGTCTTCAAAAATTGTGAATCAGACTCTAGAAAAAATAATAAGTGGCGATAAAGACCAATTAAGAACAACACCAAAAGAGCATCAAAAAAGCAAGACTAAATCTAATGATAAGCCAACTATTTTTCTACAATACAGAGGCAACCTCACTCAAAACTTCGCAAGCAAATTGAAGAAACTATGCGAATTGCAAGTAGTTTTTACAACGCGAAAATTAAGATCGTGCCTCCCCACCCTGAAATCATCCTTTGATAGAGATCTGAAATCCCACGTGGTATATGAAATTAAATGTAATGGATGCGGATCCATCTATGTTGGGCAAACAAGCCGGCATGTTACCACAAGGATAACAGAACATCAAAAGAAGGATTCACAGGTGGGTCAACATCTAGTTGAATGTCGTGGCGCCACGAATGACATTGAATGGAGAATTCTGGACGCCTGTCGGTCAGTAGAAAAACTAATGATCATCGAAGCTATATATATCAGCAAGCTGAAGCCGGCACTAAACACACGCGACGAAAATAGGGGGAGGGAACTCACGCTAAAATATTACTTCAAATCATAATTTTGACTAAATGTGAATGCATAGGGCAAAAAACATTTTGTGCATGACAAAACGAAATTTGCAAAACCTCCACAAGAGGGATACTTATGGTTAGGGCAAATTCGGAATAACCCTAAAAATACAAGAACATGGACAAAATCGAAAAATCCGGAATAGGAATGTTTTTAAGTAAATTGATAACAGATGCAAATATGTGTTGTAAATAGGCTAAATATTGTACATAAGGAAAAATTTTCGATTGAATTTTTTAGAATGTTTCCTAGAATTGTTTTAATTGTCATCTCAGACAAATGTAAATACATATTCATTTTATCTTTTAACAATTTGTAAAACAGTTTTAACCTGACGATGAACGTAAAGTTCGAAAACGTTTGTTTTAAGTATTGGAAGTAATTTTAATTTGACAAATTGGTTTCTTTTACATATATATTTTTTGTCCAGTCAATTTTACCCTATCGATCTATTTGACATAGAAACAAATGAGTGGTATCATTAAAATGCCCATCAATAGTACAATCTTCTTTCAGCGCCAAGAAGATCCGTATGCCTTTATTTAGACAGAAATAAGTTTCGCGCTTTTGCGTAGCTTCATCCTCCGTCCTCATTGCGAACGCTTCATGCGCCCTGCAGTAGAATTCTCGATAGGAACCTTTGTATCAAAAGGGCGGCTGCAGTCTTAGATGTCTCTATGAATTTATTGCACATATTGATTCAAAATCGCCACTTATATCGATTTCTATTACTCTTATCTATTTTGTTCATAATTCTGCTGCTCGTCTTTCTCGATTCTGATTCTTTGAATTTTGATTACTCTCAGGATTTATAAAGGTATGTAGGAGTTGACTTGCCGCTCTCGAGTTGACCGACTGCCCTTTTAGTTGAGGGGACTTTTTTATTGAGCTTTTAAAATCAGCTCACAATAATAAATTAATTAAAATTTGTCAAATTTGACCTTTTTTTCGAGGAGCTATTACGGTCTAAAATTTTTGTACAAAAATTCGACATTTTGCCGTAGTTTTGTGCACTTTAAGCTTAATTATAGATTTTGCTATTTTCTCTTAAGAATTGCAACAAATTAATGTTTTTGATAACCGCGCAACCCATTAGTGAAGTTGCTATTAGTCTCATTGTGATTTTTAAAATTGAAAGGATTTGGATTATTTTGTGGAGCCATTCCTTAACATCTGCACATTGTTTCGAATTTTTCACGTTAATAAGTTATCCAATTGAAGCAGTATTTTCAGTAAATAAGATATTGCTATTTACTTTTCTTTTTTTATTTTATGTCGTGGTCGCTATCTGCAATGTAGAAATATTTTATATGTGTATAATTAGTGTATGGGTAAATAAAGATAAACAAACAATCAAAATTTTTGCTAGAAAAGTCTAAATATAGCTTTAATTTAACAGGGTGTTCAACCAGGGAAATATCTTCAGAGTCCAAAAATTCTGCTTTTTCTTTTCTACAAAAACTCAATTTTTCTACAAACAGAAGCTCAACAAATTACAAGGGGGTTGAGAACTATTAACCAAGAGAAAACTGCTAGTATCAGATATCTTATGATTTGGAAGACTGCCAACATTAACATTAGTTCACTGCTTTCCTGTTTTGTTCTTAATTATACGATACCCCCCCCCCCCCTCACTTCACAAGAACTGAACAAGTGCACCTTGCGAATAGTGTGCAAATGTGGAACTTGTAACAACTGGAAAAAGATAAACTGAAATAGACTGATAAACACTGGGATTGACACGCCACGAGCGGAACCCTGAAGCTTGTAATACTACTACCACTACTATATATAGCGATTTTGGAATTCAACTATTGTCCTCTAGCAGTTTCTTTTTTGTATCATTTTTCTCGACCCAAGAACATTTTTGCGATGAGACATTCAAACCGAATCTGATACTTTTTTGGTATTAATTGGTAAAATAAAAAAACTGGAGTACAAGAAACTGGAAACATTTATTAATTGCTCTCAATCGAAGTTTGGAGCAATTGAATTAGTCCTGTTGGTCTTTTTTAATGCAATTTTTTGCTTACCAATTTTTCGTCTGACCCATTTGACTTTTCGTCCTCAAAAACGGGATAAACAGGTAGCGCTCCGTGGGCATTAAGTGATTTTAGAGTTTTTCATCTCACCAGTCTCCAAGTATGCGATTCACAGAAACTGTTTTGGAGACTTATATTTATGGTGTGAAGGGCAGGGAGGTTGACACCCACAACCCCCCCCCCCCCATTACCAACCCCCCCCCCCCCCCACAAACTTCACTCCCCCCAAATCCCCAACCCTGCACATCTCTCAGGCCGTAAGAGCCCCGTGCAGCCAAAGACCGTTCTCACCGTTGCCCCCTCAGCCCCTGTGTACCACTCCCCCGCGCTGTGCTCACCTCACGCCCCTTCAATTAAGCCAAAGCTAGCCTCACTGAACCATGGCTAGCTACTGACGAAGCCGACCGCTCGTTTGAGAGCCGACGTTAGTCGGTTATGTTCTGAATTTTGTTTATATCAGAATTTTTTGCTTACGTTGTTGGTTCTGTCTTGTCTATTCTGTGCCCACCCACCCCCCCCCCCCCACACACACACACACACAAGCTTAGGGGGCATGAAACTTTTACGCCCCGAGGCGAACTTGCTATTTTTTACATTATAACTTATATGAACATAAAATTTTTGGTGTTATAAAAAACACTGGCGTTGAAATCGAATAGATCCAAATTGTTTATTTTAAAAGATATTTATGGTATTCAGAGAAAACACTGCTGAGAAGAACTTCATTGCCAACCTTCATTATGTAATTTATCTACAAAGCAGAAAGTACAAGTGTACTGTTGTGGTACAAAAAGAGCTCTAACTTTGTAACATCTGTTGCTGAAATGAAGTGCGCGGAGAAATGAATTACGAGAGACTAATAGCGTGTGCAATGTTTACCAGTTCGTTTGCTCACTTCTTCACCAGTATGTTTTTCTACTGTGTGAACAATCCTCAAATGTACAGCACACTATACAAGGTTGGAAAATTAGTTTCCTTTTTGCCTGAAGGTACTTAAATTAAAAATGATTTCTCGGAAACCACCGCATTGGTGTCTATATTTTCCATTTGATACAAATGAGGCACTTAATGAAAAATGGGGGTCTCTCCCAGTATAGCCTTTCCATTAAATCATTAAATTATACCCCCCCCCCATTATGGTAGAATTACCATGATTGTGGGGCTTTACGTTATATAACTTCATAAGCTGGGGGGGGGGGGGGCTGTAATGGGTAATGGGAAAGACCCGAAAAATATAGCACATTTATAATGTTTTAGAGTGCCGGAAAATTTTCTTACGGGCCAAATGTACAGTTTTCGGTGAATGAAGACCAGTTTTACTCAGGGAATTTGTCAAATATGTATTCCGACTTCGCATACTTTCCAAAGACTGAAAAAACAAGAATGCGAAATTATGTGAAGGAAATGTTTTATCATGGATACAATGGGTACATGAGCAATGCGTTTCCGCTCGATGAATTGAACCCGATTAACTGCTCAGGACGAGGCGCCGATCCAGACAGGTAGATTCATATTTGATCAATTACTCCATTACTGAGTCTGTGATATCCCGCCCCTCCCTTTCAGTAGCCATAATAAAACGTTGCTGCCCTTTCCTATGGTGGTAAAATTGTACAGTGATCATGATGTGAGAAAACTGATACACATAAACAAGTTTTTGGCTAAGTAACACTATTAAGGTAATATGAGGTCACTCTAGACATCTTGTGGAAGTCAGCGAAGGACTCATACATAATGAAGGCTTTTAATAATAAAACATTTGACCAAAATCTTGAATTTGTGGAACTTGTTTCTGTCCCGAAGCGTAGTGGGCATTCACTTGTTACCCCCTCCCCCTGTCAAATGTGCTGTAATTTTACATAGCGTGACGTACAACAGCAAATAATTTCAAATGGGTGTCATAAAACACTGGGGGTGGATAGAACAGCTCTGATTTGTTTTGAATTTTAAATTGTTCTGAATTTGACAAAATTTGGAACATTTGATTTTTATAGATAGGTAATTAATATCCGCGAAGCGATAGCCGCTCTTATTGGGGACATCGTGGTATTTTTACAATCCAAGATTTGGACTCTATTGGTGCTCTTTTTTATTTTAAGATGTTTCCACACCTTTTTTCATGACTTTGAGCTTTCAAAACGGGATAAACAGGTAAAGCTCAGCAGGCAGCAATTTCCATTAGAGGCCGTTAGCCGCGTTTAGTAGTCCTTCAAGTGCTTAGATTGGTGAAGCTACTGGAAAGGCCGCAATTCAAGGTTAACAGGTCAATTTGAGCCCAAAATGTTGCAATTTCTCACGTTTTTTCGTGATTTTTCAAAACTTTTGTTGGACCAGTCTAAAATTAAGGTTTTCAAAAGTTGACAAAGGTCTAAGATATAAATACTTTTTATGACCATTTTAAGAGCTATGTGTTTTGGTACTCCAAACATAAACACGCAAATTTATACTAATTTATACGAATTTCAAGTTTTTTTGACAATTTTTGACATTTGTTTTTTCAGCCCTAGGTGTCAGGGTTTAGTAATAGGTTACTGCATAGTTTCTAGTGGTAATGGAATTTACGACTTTTCAGTTGTAAATTTCTGTTAACTATATATTCTACGTCACGCGAGTCTGTTTCACTGCTTTTTCGGCAATCTGCCAGCTGTGTTTGGACGATAACTTGTTTAGCAAAAAGCCTCCGACCAAAAACTTTTTGATACTGAAAATATCAATGCTGGAACCGCTTCAAGGCAAAAAGGGTTTATGACCAAGATACCTGGTTCTTCGTATGCCAAAAATTGTTTTGTCAACAACGTGTGATTGAAGGAAAGCTTTCCTGACACAGATGTGAACTGATTGCACAAAATAATTAATACAAGTAGTGTCAACTGGCCGAAAAGGTGCTGATACAAAAATCAAAGATAGTTGCCCAGAATTTTTTGATGTGATTGTATGTAAAGGTGAGCCTGCGTGTTCCTTCCATCGGTTTTTCGTTCCCCTTTTCCATAATTTTTCGTGGATCAGAAATGAATAACCTCACTCTCTAATTGATTGTTTGCCAATATTAAGGTGTCTTGATTTTACTACACATTTAAAAAGGTCCATAGAGGACTCTTTCATAATGACGGCTGTTACTAATGAATTATCGCATCTAAAACGTTACCTGTTTTTAATATTTTTGAAGAATTGTTTGTTGATAGCTTTAGCCAGTTTTCCATCTCAGTTCTGTGTCTGTGTCTCTCTGTATTCTACGAATCATTTTAGCATCTTTTTTGGCTCAATCTAGGTCTTGTTTCCCTCTTAAGGTGCTCATTTTTAAGCTTTGTTTTTGCTCTTAGATGCAAAGCTTCGAGTTGATGCAATCTTCATTGCCTTGCTCGTGGTTCTGTTGCTTCTTCTGTCGAATTTTCTCTAGTTACATCTGTTCTCGCAGTACACAACTTTGTTCATTGACTTCTCCCTGAAAGCATCTGCGCAGATTTTTAAACGATTCTTTTCACGAGCACAACATACGGAAGGGACCACCTCAGAAAATAAACCTATGGACGAGAACGACCTCCGGGAATCACCACTTACAAGCACCGCCTCCGGTGTTCCGATCTTTCAGTTTTTGTCACCATTCTTTTTCTCCTCTTTTTACCTGTTCTATCGTCTCTGTCTTACTTCCTTTTCATTTTGTTTATCTTTCCTTCGTTTTACTTGCTGTTTTTCTCGTCTCTCTCTATCATGACTGTCTCTCTCTGTCTCTCCTTTATCCTACTGTCTCTCTTATTTTATTTTATCGCTTTTGTCGTTTTTCGCTTTCTTGTTTTCATTGTCTTTCTTTTTCCTCCCTCTCTCGCTATCTCTCCCTTTCTCTCTTTGTTTTTTTCTCGTTTTTTATAGATTTTCTTCTGGCTGTTTTTCTTTAGATTCAGTTTTCCTTTTTTACTTTTTCTACATTTTGTGTTCTGTATAACCATATTACTTCCCCGATGTCAGTCGATGTGAAAATTCAGTAGCAATGTTGAATAAAAAGTAGACCGAATACAGTTGTTCTGAATTCATTTTGTTGTAATGCTCTGTGTTAACTTGTGCTACAGGAACTCCCATAAAATCTTCTCATAAATGTTCACCTATTATCATAAACAATTTTAATTGAGAATATAATTTGTTAGAGTTTTGAAATAAGTTACATTCTGATAGCTTTTACGGACCTGCTAGTTTAGTATAAATGACTTAGTGTTTTTCATATATTATGAGTGACCCCCGAGGGAATTTCCTACCATGGTTAAAAGTTGATTTTGAGATAGCACGACAGTTCTTGCAAAGGCAGAGAAACTGCAAGATTTGTTCTTGGTCTCTTTCCAAATGATTCTTTGTAAATTATCATAGGTTTTGACTGTTTTGTTTATCCGAGCCGTAGAAATCGAGTTATATTTGTAAATATTCTTTGAATATCCGACAGAATTCCGATTTGTTGGTATTTTAAATAAGTTAATCTCGTTTCAATGAGCTCTAGTGCTACTGAACTGAACCAGATCTTTCCATATGTGGCAATGTAGTGCAACGTTTTCCATTTTATGATTGCTTATTTATGTACCGTTGACTTAGCGGACCACTCCATTACTTTTTGTTGAAAATTTTGCCTTTTCATTTTTAAGTTCCCAACTCTCGGAGGCAAGCATAGAAATTGTATACGACTGTAGATATAAACCTTATTTAGGACGCAAAATCCTTCCCTGACTATCTCATTTTTTTGGACATTTCTTGCGCACTTTGATATCCAAGAATTTCATTTCATGGATTTCAGCAAGTAGAAACTTATCCCAACGAGAGCTTTAGTGCACTGCAGGCGAACTTGTCTTCCCGGAAAAGTTCATGATTTCACATTTTGAGATCTCGTGTTGAGGTTGTAGTCTTTTTAATAAGTTATCCGAGATGTTATGTATTAATTAATAAGTAGCGATGCGTAATTTTATCAAAAGCTTCCAAAACTGACTAATGAGAAAGCAAATTCTTGAATCAGAAAATGTTTTTCAAGGATTCTGAGCAGACTGCATTTCATTTATTGAATAAGATTTTCGTGGTAAAAAGCCAAACTTCTACTCGGGTATGAAAACGTACTCTGTTGTCGATAGCCCCAAAAAGCGATAGCTGGGGCTATTATTGGCCTTTTCTTGCTTTTTACAATTCAAGGAATTTGAACTGTATTGGAGCGTTGTCTTTTTTTAAGATCTGTTCATATATTTTCATGTTTTTTGAAGTCAAATTTGAGAAGTGATTTTGGTCACGCCGAGATAGGAAGTGAAGCCAAAAGGCGCGTGGTTTTTAAATACTATCAGGCAGTTTAAAGTCTTCTGTTAGGTCAGTTGCAGAGTTTTTGAAAACAGATGGATCTTGTCTGGCATTAACACTTCAAGTTGTGAGTCAAATTCAACAGGCGTGTATTTAATGCAAAGTGCCGATTTATCAGCATATTTCCACTATTTATTGATTTCCCTTTTGAATCGAGTCTAAAGGACGCGAGTTTAATTTGTTTCATTAGAGCTTCATTTGTTTAATTGCTCTCAAGCGAAGTTTGTAGCAATTATACTAGTCCTGTTGGCCACGTGCAGCCAAATACCCCCCCCCCCCACCGTTGCACCCCCTATTAGGACCCCCCCCCCCGGCTGCGCTCACCTCACGCCCCTTCAATTAAGCTAAAGCTAGCCTCACTAAACAGTGGCTAGCTAACCTAAGGGCGGCAAGCTCCATCTTTCTTTTGCCCGCTTTAGGGTCTGCTTTTAGTAGTATAACGTGAGCAAAGCTGGGGGTAAAAGGAAGTACCTATGTATTAAGATTAGGTATAGCCCATTTTCCCTCAAATTCCAAGGATGTACCTCACAGCATGATACCCACGCTGTTCACACGAGGGGAATTAGCAAGTTAATCCCTTAATATTAAATTAGGTCATTTACTCATTCCCATATTGCACTTTAATAATGTAAATTTCCAAAGACGAACCTCACAGCATGACACCCAAGCTGTTCTCTCAAAGGGGATTAGTTAGGTAATGTTTTAATATTAAATTAGATAGGGTGACTCATTTACACTTACGTACGGTTTACGTGATTTTCAAAAGTGTACCTCACAGCATGATACCCAAGCTGTTCACACGAAGGGGATTAGCAAGACAGTGCCTTAACAAATTAGTAAGGACATTGACCCCCTACCATATTACAGTTTACTAATGTAAATTTCCAAAGACGTACCTCACAGCATGACAGCCAAGCTGTTCACACTAAAGAGATTAGCAAGACAGTGCCTTAACAACGAATCAGTAAGGCCATTGACCCATACTATTTTACACTTTAATAATGTAAATTTTCAAAAGTGTACCTCACAGCATGATACCCAAGCTGTTCACACTAAAGGGATTAGCAAGACAGTGCCTTAACATCGAATCAGTGAGGCCATTGACCCCCTACCATATTACAGTTTACTAATGTAAATTTCCAAAAACGTACCTCACAGCATGACACCCAAGGTGTTCACACTAAAGGGATTAGCAAGACAGTGCCTTAACAACGAATCACTAAGGTCATTGAACCCCTACCATTTTACAATTTAATGTAAATTTTCAAGAGTGTACGTCACAGCATGATACCCATGCTGTTCACACTAAAGGGATTAGCAAGACAGTGTCTTAACATCGAATCAGTAGGGTCATTGACCCCCTACCATTTTAAACTTTAATAATGTAAATTTCCAAAGATGTACCTCCTCACAGCATGATACCCAAGCTGTTCACACGAAGGGGATAAGCAAGATAGTGCCTTAACAAATTCGGTCATTTACCCCTTTCCATATTACACTTTACTAACGTCAGATTTCAATGACGTACCTAACAGCATGATGCCCACGCTGTTCACACGATGGGGATTAGCAAGATAGTACCTTAACAACAAATCAGTAAGGTCATTGACCCCCTACCATATTACACTTTAATAATGTCAATTTCCCAAGACGTACCTCACAGCATGATTCCCACGCTGTTCGCACGAAGGAGATTTGCAAGAGAATCTCTTAGTAACAAAATAGTAAGATCACTTACCCATTCCCATATTACACTTTACTAATGTAAAATTCAAAAGCTGTACCTCAGTGCATGATACCCAAGCTGTTCACAGGAAGAAGATTAACGAGATAATTCCTTAACATCAAATCTGTAAGGTCATTGAACCCCTACCAAATTACACTTTAATAATATAAATTTTCAAAGATGTACCTCAAAGCATGATACCCAAGCTGTTCATGCGAAAAGAATTAGCAAGATAGTACTTTAATAATCATTTAGATGACTCATCGACAGTTAAGTAGGGTTTACGTGAATTTCAAAGACGTACCTCACAGCATGATACCCAAGCTATTCACACGAAGGGGATTAGCAAGACAGGGGGGATTAAAAAGATGTACCTATCTATAAAGATTACGTATAGCCCATTTTCCCTCATATCCCAAAGACGTACCTCACAGCGTGATACCCACGCTGTTCACACGAGGGGGATTAGTCATATAATCCCTTAATATTAAATTAGTGAGGTAATTTACCCCTTCCCATAAAAGACGTACCTCAGAGCATGATACCCAAGCTGTTCACCCCATCCTCGCTAAAAATACCCAATTCTTGAAAAAACAAATTCTTACCAAAAAATTACCAATTCTTGGCAAAAAATACACAATTATTGCCAAAAAATACCCAATTATTGCCAAAAATTTCAAATTCTTACCACAAATGCCCAATTCATGCTAAAAAATTACCTATTTCTTGAAAAAAACACAATTGCTAAAAATACCCAATTCTTGAAATAAACACCCAATTCTTGCCAAAAACATACCAGTTCTTGGCAGAAAACACACAATTCTTGGTGAAAAAACAACCAATTCTTACCAAAAATACCCAATTATTACCGAAAATACCCAATTATTACTAAAAATTACCCAATTGTTGCCAAAAATTACCCAATTCTTGCAGAAAATACCCAAATCTGACGAAATTTTTCCAAAACTTTACCAGAAACTACCCAATACTAAAAAAAATAGCCATTTCCTACCAAAAAATACTTCATTTTTGCCACAAAAAACATTTTCTAACAAAAAACCCAATTCTATTAAAAACTGTCCAATTGCTGCCATTTATAATTACCACAAAGTAGCTAAATTTTGTCAAAAATACTCAATTTTTTACACGCTTTTTTAGTATTGTCGAAAAACAACCAAATTTTGTAAAGAATAACAAAATGTTTTCAAATATTTATCGAAAATATATCAAAAATTAGACAACTTAACCTCATCATCTGTATTTATTTAATTTCTATCTGACAATCCATTTATTTAGTGATCTTTCAAACATCAATTTTGACATCTTCTTTTGTAAAGGCGAATCTTCTCAGGTGATCGATAGAGGTTTTTTGAGTACAACTTCATCGAACTTTTCACTATCGTTAGAATTAAGTCATAAAATGTATCAATTAAATCATAGTACCATAAAAATTACGTCCTACTATCTTCGCAATTACGGACAAATAGATGATTTCATAATTGCATGGGGGCACTGTCCTCTTTAGAACAAAATTAAGATCAATTACGTCTTAGGATTGGAACAATTACCGAATTACAGAAACCTAGATATTCTATGTGGTCATTGAACTCATGTGAACAAAGTCTATACCATACTACTTACGATATGATGGTTTATACTTTATCTAAGCATGCACAACTCACGTGATTGAGGTCTTACTCATAGTACCGTAATAATTACGTCACTATTGCGTCACAATGATGTCATCTTTATTATAGTGTAGAAACAAAAGTACAATTCATTTTACTTCTCCTTCTCTTCAACAACTTAACTATAACTAGCTTTTGTTCTTTTCTTGAGACAATTTGAAGCGCTTTTTGTTACCAGCCTAAGTTGACAACTATAAACTCTTCAGCGAAGATTCTTCATCTCTAGGACCTCTTCCTATTTCCCATTCCAAGTAAGTCTGTTCTGTTATAAAATATGAGAACAAACCATAAAAAGCGAATAAATGGCTATTATAATCATGGTACTCAATCGCAAATAGGATAGGAATGCTTCAGAGAGAAAGATTTAGCGATTATGGTTATAGGGACAATTTTGCTTTAACTTTAGTTCATTTAGGATTTCAACCGTCTTGAACCAAACAAAGGCTGGAATGATGAATATCAAATCTGTGAAATTGAACGAAAATCTCAATGTCCACTTCTTCTTCCCCGACTTCAATGATGATGTAGCAATTATAAAAGAGAGAAAAACGTGCTTCGGATGGGTAGTTGATCCTCCATTCTCAATTCCGAGGCAGCTTCTGGTCTTCATTGTTGCTATCGAGAATTTGCCTGAAGTCTCTGTACCATACAAACAGACAACTGTAGACTTTTACAAAAACCACAATGAAAACACAACTTTACAAGTCTCGGACACCATGGAACTAAGCAGATCAGTCCGTGCGCAATTTTGTGATTATGAGTTGTCCTATAGAGCAATACATGAAAATCAACGAGGATTTTTTGAGGAGGAGAGGAAACTTAAATTCCTCTGGTGTGTTTCTGACGAGTATGACGATTTGCGGGAGCAGAAACCTGATCGGGATTGTGACGAGTGGGAAAATGGGTCACTGACAGAGAGTATTATTGCAAGTATAGAAGAAGAGAACGCACTTGGCCTCAAGTTTGACAACAAAAATTTGACAAGGCAGTCCCCTTTTCGTGTTTTTCTACAGAAACTGAACAAGAAACCATGAAAGAAGTACAGGAGACATCGACGGTTGAAAATACTTCACTGGAGTCTGTCAAAACCATCCTCAGTAAAGTAGTCGACGAATGTGCAGATAATCGGGATCATTTTTTTTCTCCTGATGCAACTGAAGCAATATCTGAAAAAACTTCCCTCAAATGTGAGCAACCTGCGTATTGTACACAAAAGACAGTCAAGAGAAGGGCTCTTGTTGTCAATAACCCTGATAGAGAGGGAAGTAGAAAGTCAGAAGTTGATGAGAACGAAGAAAAAATGTGTCCTCCATCGAGCAAATTGAGACGACATACTGAGTTATATGGTAACTAAACTAGCAATCTGAGAAGTTTTCCATTGGCTGATTATTTTTGTTTGTATTTCCTGTATAATTTCAAATCTGATACTAGTATTTTTTGTGATGACTGATTGACTAATTAATTTGAAATATTGTGTTTCTACACTCAGAAAAGCTGAAGCTCATGTATGCTTTTGAATTAATACTTTGATACTAATATTTAATTGAGTTTTAAAAATGCATTTTCGAAAACAATTTTTATCAAAAGTTCAATTTGGAATTTAAAAAATTCTCGACAAATGCTTGCTTTGGAAATATCGTTTTTTTTTTCAAAAATGTGGGTTAATAGTCGTTGCAGAGACTGTGAAGTTGGTTGGAAGTCGTTGGGATGGAAATGATCTGGTTATCAGACAATGGACCGTAGTCGACATACGACCACAAAATATCTGAAAGGTTCTCATGCGGTTAGGTTTTTTTAACAACAGGTTTTTCAAGTCCCTGAATGAGCTGAAAGACCAGATTTTTGAGGTAGGAATGAGCAAGACACGTATTGAACATAAAGAACCAATATTTCTTGGGTTCTTTATCCTCCTGTACGCCAAAATTACAATGTTGCAACTTAAATACATTTTCTAATCCTCTTTCTGCAATCCAAACAAACATGAGTTGATTGAAATGGATACTGACAGTCTTTGCTTGGCACGTAGTGAGGAAAAATTTGACGAATTCAGTTGACCAGAAATGCATCCATTGTGGTACTGGATGATGCAAAGCAATTGCAGTGAAAATTTCGCAGCAGACTAGCAACAATTCTTTACGACGATTACTATGCAATAATCATGGAAACTTTGATAAGGGAACACCTGGTTTTTCTAAAGAAGAATTTTTGGTAAAGATTTTTAGATATAGATGCATACATATCATTAATAATAAAATTTACAATTTTTGGAAGTGGAAAACCATTTCCATTAGTTTTTTATTGTTTTGAATAAAAATTGTTTTACTAAAGGATTTTTTTTAATATAAATTTTATAAGGTTTCTAACAAAAAAAATGTAAATTTTGATGTTTTTTTATTTTTCTATATTTTACATTTTTCAGTTTTTGAAGTTTTTTTTTTCATGTAAAATTTTCAATTCATTTTTTATTCAAAATTGTTGTTTTACCGGAGAAAATTTTTTCAAATGTTGTCTTTTACATAAGGTTTTAACCAAAAGTATATATGTTGTTGTTTTTTTATTTTTCTATTTTTTCCATTTTTCAGTTTTGGGAACTTTTTTCACGTAAATTTTTTAATTCAATTGTATTTTTATTAAAAAATGTTGTTTTACTTAACTAAATTTTTTTAAAAATGTCGTTTTTAACTTAAGGTTTTTAACCAAAAATGTAAATTTGTTTGTTTTTAAATTTTCTATATTTACATTTTTTTAGTTTTAGAATTTTTTTCATGTAAAATTTTCAAGTTAATTATTTTTTTCATTAAAAAGTGTTGTTTTACTAAAACAATTTTTTTTCAAAATGCCGCTTTTTACATAAGGTTTTAACCAAAATGTATATTTTGTTGTTTTTTATTTCTATTTTCCATTTTTCAGTTTGGAAGTTTTCATGTAAAATTTTCAATTAAATTGTTTTTTTATTAAATGTTGTTTTACTAAAATTTTTTTTTTTCAGAAATGTCGTTTTTTTACATAAAGTTTTTAACCAAAAATGTAAATTTTGTTGTTTTTTTATTTTTCTATTTTTACATTTTTTCAGTTTTTGGGCTTTTTTTCATGTAAAATTTTCAATTTATTTATTTTTTCATTAAAAAAATGTCGTTTTATTAAAGTATTTTTTTTTTCAAAAATGCCATTTTTTGCGTAAGACTTTAACCAAAAATCTATATTTTGCTATTTATTTTTCTATTTTTCCATTTTTCTGTTTTGGAAGTTTTTTCATGTAAAATTTTCAATTTAGTTGTTTTTTTATTAAAAGTTAATTTACCAAAAATAATTTTTTTTCAAAATTGTCGTCTTTTACATAAGGTTTTTAACAAAAAATGTAAATTTTGTTACTTTTTTATTTTTCTATTTTAACTTTTTTCAGTTATTGAAGTTTTTTTTCATGTAAAATTTTCAAATTAAATATTTTTTCATTAAAAATGTTGTTTTACTAAAGTAATTTTTTTTCAAAAATGCCGTTTTTTACATAAGGGTTTAACCAAAAATCTATATTTTTGTTGTTTTTTATTTTTCTATTTTTCAATTTTTCAGCTTTTGAAGATTTTTCATTGCAAATGAAAAAACTTTAAAAACTGAAAAATGGAAAAGTAGAAAAATAAAAAACAACAAAAATATAGATTTTTGGTTAAACCCTTATGTAAAAAACGGCATTTTTGAAAAAAAAATTACTTTAGTAAAACATTTTTAATAAAAAAAATATTTAATTTGAAAATTTTACATGAAAAAAATTTCAATAACTGAAAAATGTTAAAATAGAAAAATAAAAAAATAACAAAATATACATTTTTTGTTAAAAACCTTATGTAAAAAACGACAATTTTGAAAAAAAATTATTTTTGGTAAATTAACTTTTAATAAAAAAACAATTAAATTGAAAATTTTACCTGAAAAAACTTCCAAAACAGAAAAATGGAAAAATAGAAAAATAAATAGCAAAATATAGATTTTTGGTTAAAGTCTTACGCAAAAAATGGCATTTTTGAAAAAAAAATACTTTAATAAAACAACATTTTTTAATGAAAAAATAAATAAATTGAAAATTTTACATGAAAAAAGCCCAAAAACTGAAAAAATGTAAAAATAGAAAAATAAAAAACAACAAAATTTACATTTTTGGTTAAAAACTTTATGTAAAAAACGACATTTTTGAAAAAAATTATTTTAGTAAAACAAACATTTTTTAATAAAAAAAACAATTAAATTGAAAATTTTACATGAAAACTTCCAAAACTGAAAAATGGAAAAATAGAAAAAATAAAAAACAACAAAATATACATTTTTGGTTGAAAACCTTATGTAAAAAGCGGCATTTTTGAAAAAAAAATTGTTTTAGTAAAACAACACTTTTTAATGAAAAAAATAATTAACTTGAAAATTTTACATGAAAAAAAATTCTAAAACTAAAAAAATGTAAATATAGAAAATTTAAAAACAAACAAATTTACATTTTTGGTTAAAAACCTTAAGTTAAAAACGACATTTTTAAAAAAATTTTAGTTTGAAAAAAGTTCCAAAACTGAAAAATGGAAAAAATAGAAAAATAAAAAACAACATATATACTTTTGGTTAAAACCTTATGTAAAAGACATTTGTAAAAATTTTCTCCGGTAAAACAACAATTTTGAATAAAAAATGAATTGAAAATTTTACATGAAAAAAAACTTTAAAAACTGAAAAATGTAAAACATAGAAAAATAAAAAACATCAAAATTTACATTTTTTTTTATTTATATTAAAAAAAATCCTTTAGTAAAACAATTTTTATTCAAAACAATAAAAAACTAATGGAAATGGTTTTCCACTTCCAAAAATTGTAAATTTTATTATTAATGATATGTATGCATCTATATCTAAAAATCTTTACCAAAAATTCTTCTTTAGAAAAACCAGGTGTTCCCTTATCAAAGTTTCCATGATTATTGCATAGTAATCGTCGTAAAGAATTGTTGCTAAAGTCTGATGCGAAATTTTCACTGCAATTGCTTTGCATCATCCAGTACCACAATGGATGCATTTCTGGTCAACTGAATTCGTCAAATTTTTCCTCACTACGTGCCAAGCAAAGACTGTCAGTATCCATTTCAATCAACTCATGTTTGTTTGGATTGCAGAATGAGGATTAGAAAATGTATTTAAGTTGCAACATTGTAATTTTGGCGTACAGGAGGATAAAGAACCCAAGAAATATTGGTTCTTTATGTTCAATACGTGTCTTGCTCATTCCTACCTCAAAAATCTGGTCTTTCAGCTCATTCAGGGACTTGAAAAACCTGTTGTTAAAAAAACCTATACGCATGAGAACCTTTCAGATATTTTGTGGTCGTATGTCGACTACGGTCCATTGTCTGATAACCAGATCATTTCCATCCCAACGACTTCCAACCAACTTCACAGTCTCTGAAACGACTATTAACCCACATTTTTGAAAAAAACGATATTTCCAAAGCAAGCATTTGGCGAGAAATTTTTAAATTCCAAATTGAACTTTTGATAAAAATTGTTTTCGAAAATGTATTTTTAAAACTCAATTAAATATTAGTATCAAAGTATTAATTCAAAAGCATACATGAGCTTCAGCTTTTCTGAGAGTAGAAACACAATATTTCAAATTAATTAGTCAATCAGTCATCACAAAAAATACTAGTATCAGATTTGAAATTATACAGGAAATACAAACAAAAATAATCAGCCAATGGAAAACTTCTCAGATTGCTAGTTTAGTTACCATATAACTCAGTATGTCGTCTCAATTTGCTCGATGGAGGACACATTTTTTCTTCGTTCTCATCAACTTCTGACTTTCTACTTCCCTCTCTATCAGGGTTATTGACAACAAGAGCCCTTCTCTTGACTGTCTTTTGTGTACAATACGCAGGTTGCTCACATTTGAGGGAAGTTTTTTCAGATTTTGCTTCAGTTGCATCAGGAGAAAAAAAATGATCCCGATTATCTGCACATTCGTCGACTACTTTACTGAGGATGGTTTTGACAGACTCCAGTGAAGTATTTTCAACCGTTGATGTCTCCTGTACTTCTTTCATGGTTTCTTGTTCAGTTTCTGTAGAAAAACACGAAAAGGGGACTGCCTTGTCAAATTTTTTGTTGTCAAACTTGAGGCCAAGTGCGTTCTCTTCTTCTATACTTGCAATAATACTCTCTGTCAGTGACCCATTTTCCCACTCGTCACAATCCCGATCAGGTTTCTGCTCCCGCAAATCGTCATACTCGTCAGAAACACACCAGAGGAATTTAAGTTTCCTCTCCTCCTCAAAAAATCCTCGTTGATTTTCATGTATTGCTCTATAGGACAACTCATAATCACAAAATTGCGCACGGACTGATCTGCTTAGTTCCATGGTGTCCGAGACTTGTAAAGTTGTGTTTTCATTGTGGTTTTTGTAAAAGTCTACAGTTGTCTGCTTGTATGGTAGAGACTTTAGGCAAATTCTCGATAGCAACAATGAAGACCAGAAGCTGCCTCGAAATTGAGAATGGAGGATCAACTACCCATCCGAAGCACGTTTTTCTCTCTTTTATAATTGCTACATCATCATTGAAGTCGGGGAAGAAGAAGTGGACATTGAGATTTTCGTTCAATTTCACAGATTTGATATTCATCATTCCAGCCTTTGTTTGGTTCAAGACGGTTGAAATCCTAAATGAACTAAAGTTAAAGCAAAATTGTCCCTATAACCATAATCGCTAAATCTTTCTCTCTGAAGCATTCCTATCCTATTTGCGATTGAGTACCATGATTATAATAGCCATTTATTCGCTTTTTATGGTTTGTTCTCATATTTTATAACAGAACAGACTTACTTGGAATGGGAAATAGGAAGAGGTCCTAGAGATGAAGAATCGTCGCTGAAGAGTTTATAGTTGTCAACTTAGGCTGGTAACAAAAAGCGCTTCAAATTGTCTCAAGAAAAGAACAAAAGCTAGTTATAGTTAAGTTGTTGAACAGAAGAAGAAGTAAAATGAATTGTACTTTTGTTTCTACACTATAATAAAGATGACATCATTGTGACGCAATAGTGACGTAATTATTACGGTACTATGAGTAAGACCTCAATCACGTGAGTTGTGCATGCTTAGATAAAGTATAAATCATCATATCGTAAGTAGTATGGTATAGACTTTGTTCACATGAGTTCAATGACCACATAGAATATCTAGGTTTCTTTAATTCGGTAATTGTTCCAATCCTAGGACGTAATTGATCTTAATTTTGTTCTAAAGAGGACGGTGCCCCCATGCAATTATGAAATCATCTATTTGTCCGTAATTGCGAAGATAGTAGGACGTAATTTTTATGGTACTATGATTTAATTGATACATTTTGACTTATTTCTAACGATAGTGAAAAGTTAGATTAAGTTGTACTCAAAAAACCTCTGTCGATCACCTGAGAAGATTCGCCTTTACAAAAGAAGATGTCAAAATTGATGTTTGAAAGATCACTAAATAAATGGATTGTCAGATAGAAATTAAATAAATACAGATGATGATGTTAAGTTGTCTAATTTTTGATATATTTTCGATAAATATTTGAAAACATTTTGTTATTCTTTACAAAATTTGGTTGTTTTTCGACAATACTAAAAAAGCGTGTAAAAATTGAGTATTTTTGACAAAATTTAGCTACTTTGTGGTAATTATAAATGGCAGCAATTGGACAGTTTTTAATAGAATTGGGTTTTTTGTTAGAAAATATGTTTTTTGTGGCAAAAATGAAGTATTTTTTGGTAGGAAATGGCTATTTTTTTTAGTACTGGGTAGTTTCTGGTAAAGTTTTGGAAAAATTTCGTCAGATTTGGGTATTTTCTGCAAGAATTGGGTAATTTTTGGCAACAATTGGGTAATTTTTAGTAATAATTGGGTATTTTTGGTAATAATTGGGTATTTTTGGTAAGAATTGGTTGTTTTTTCACCAAGAATTGTGTGTTTTCTGCCAAGAACTGGTATGTTTTTGGCAAGAATTGGGTGTTTATTTCAAGAATTGGGTATTTTTAGCAATTGTGTTTTTTTCAAGAAATAGGTAATTTTTTAGCATGAATTGGGCATTTGTGGTAAGAATTTGACATTTTTGGCAATAATTGGGTATTTTTTGGCAATAATTGTGTATTTTTTGCCAAGAATTGGTAATTTTTTGGTAAGAATTTGTTTTTTCAAGAATTGGGTATTTTTAGCGAGGATGGGGTGAACAGCTTGGGTATCATGCTCTGAGGTACGTCTTTTATGGGAAGGGGTAAATTACCTCACTAATTTAATATTAAGGGATTATATGACTAATCCCCCTCGTGTGAACAGCGTGGGTATCACGCTGTGAGGTACGTCTTTGGGATATGAGGGAAAATGGGCTATACGTAATCTTTATAGATAGGTACATCTTTTTAATCCCCCCTGTCTTGCTAATCCCCTTCGTGTGAATAGCTTGGGTATCATGCTGTGAGGTACGTCTTTGAAATTCACGTAAACCCTACTTAACTGTCGATGAGTCATCTAAATGATTATTAAAGTACTATCTTGCTAATTCTTTTCGCATGAACAGCTTGGGTATCATGCTTTGAGGTACATCTTTGAAAATTTATATTATTAAAGTGTAATTTGGTAGGGGTTCAATGACCTTACAGATTTGATATTAAGGTATTATCTCGTTAATCTTCTTCCTGTGAACAGCTTGGGTATCATGCACTGAGGTACAGCTTTTGAATTTTACATTAGTAAAGTGTAATATGGGAATGGGTAAGTGACCTTACTATTTTGTTACTAAGAGATTCTCTTGCAAATCTCCTTCGTGCGAACAGCGTGGGTATCATGCTGTGAGGTACGTCTTGGGAAATTGACATTATTAAAGTGTAATATGGTAGGGGGTCAATGACCTTACTGATTTGTTGTTAAGGTACTATCTTGCTAATCCCCATCGTGTGAACAGCGTGGGTATCATGCTGTTAGGTACGTCATTGAAATCTGACGTTAGTAAAGTGTAATTTGGAAAGGGGTAAATGACCGAATTTGTTAAGGCACTATCTTGCTTATCCCCTTCGTGTGAACAGCTTGGGTATCATGCTGTGAGGAGGTACATCTTTGGAAATTTACATTATTAAAGTGTAAAATGGTAGGGGGTCAATGACCCTACTGATTCGATGTTAAGACACTGTCTTGCTAATCCCTTTAGTGTGAACAGCATGGGTATCATGCTGTGACGTACACTCTTGAAAATTTACATTATTAAAGTGTAAAATGGTAGGGGTTCAATGACCTTAGTGATTCGTTGTTAAGGCACTGTCTTGCTAATCCCTTTAGTGTGAACAGCTTGGGTGTCATGCTGTGAGGTAAGTTTTTGGAAATTTACATTAGTAAACTGTAATATGGTAGGGGGTCAATGGCCTTACTGATTCGATGTTAAGGCACTGTCTTGCTAATCCCTTCAGTGTGAACAGCTTGGGTATCATGCTGTGAGGTACACTTTTGAAAATTTACATTATTAAAGTGTAAAATAGTATGGGGTCAATGGCCTTACTGATTCGTTGTTAAGGCACTGTCTTGCTAATCTCTTTAGTGTGAACAGCTTGGCTGTCATGCTGTGAGGTACGTCTTTGGAAATTTACATTAGTAAACTGTAATATGGTAGGGGGTCAATGTCCTTACTAATTTGTTAAGGCACTGTCTTGCTAATCCCCTTCGTGTGAACAGCTTGGGTATCATGCTGTGAGGTACACTTTTGAAAATCACGTAAACCGTACGTAAGTGTAAATGAGTCACCCTATCTAATTTAATATTAAAACATTACCTAACTAATCCCCTTTGAGAGAACAGCTTGGGTGTCATGCTGTGAGGTTCGTCTTTGGAAATTTACATTATTAAAGTGCAATATGGGAATGAGTAAATGACCTAATTTAATATTAAGGGATTAACTTGCTAATCCCCCTCGTGTGAACAGCGTGGGTATCATGCTGTGAGGTACATCCTTGGAATTTGAGGGAAAATGGGCTATACCTAATCTTAATACATAGGTACTTCCTTTTACCCCCCCCCCCCCAGCTTTGCTCACGTTATACTACTGCTTTTGTATGAGCTTAAAATTATGGTTATACCTTGTTCATCTTTTTGTTATTGTTATAGTAATCTTATTATCTTTTTGTTATAGTAATCTTATTATTGTTATAGTCGTCTTATTGTTATAGTAAAAAAGCATCGAGGTTTTTTCAATAATGCCAGCATTGAGATAGTCATAGTTGCATTTACATTAACTCCGAAAACTTTTGCAAGTGTCGGTTCTTACCGTGTTGTTCAGCATTAACCTCAGATTTTCTTAACAACTGGATTATACTGTTATTGAAAATCTGCGGAATTTTCAGTTTTTTGCGGAATAAGTTGTTTTTTTTTTGCACGCCGTCGATTAGCCGTCTAATGTATTTTTTCCTTTCCGTTTCATGTAAGTCTTGTTTGGCGGCATTTTGGCAGTCCACCGCCTCTTTATCGAGTTGTGGCTTAATTGTGGCCTGTAGAAATAAAAAATAGGTTGGCGAGCTTCGTAAAACAATAAAAATGTAGATAGCTCAATTTTCAAAAACGGAGTAACTGTTTTTATTTCAGGTCTAACATCCATTTGAATGACGCATTGGGAAACTATTCTTTGACACTGATAGACGCCCTTGACACACTTTATGTGAGTTCAACAAGAGTCTAAGCTGCTTTCTCCAATCCAGTATCAGTTTTAAGCCGAAACACAAGCCTGAAAATGAAGGTGAATTTTTTAAGGTTCTTGGAGACGTCGAGGAGTTTGCGCGTGCAGTGAAGCTAGTAGTTGATCATGTTCATTTCGACACTGATACAAACGTACAAGTCTTCGAAGCAAACATCAGGTTTGACTGCTGTAATTGTTGTTGGTCTTTTTTGCAAAATTTTTGCTTGACCGTTTTTGTGCTTTTTGACTTTTTCACACTTTTGTTCCTCATTTTGGGTGATCTAAGTTGCTCTTGTTCTCAAATACAGTTTGTTGGTAAAAGAGATTGTGAGCGATGCGAAATCAAAGGCCAAGTGGCTGAGCGGTTAAGATGTCAAACGACCAACTTGGTGGCCAGTGGTTTTTTGAACCACTGTGTGGTCGTTTTTTAGCCCATAAGACATTTCTCTGCTACACCCCCTTTAAATTAAATTGCTGCGTCTGTCGTGCGAGAGCAATTCATCCGACGTTAGTCGGTTTATATAATTTATTTTCTATCATAGCAGCTAAGTCCACCTCAAAAATTGTTAGGTCTCTGCTTAATTTGAAGTGGTTTGTAACTTTGTAATTGAATTTGTTTCAGAGTTTTGGGAGGCTTATTATCAGCTCATGTTCTGGCGACCTCTGACAAAGATGATCACTTAAATCTCAATTCTGCAAATCACAAAACATTTGCCAATGATGTAAACAATGTTTTATTGTCATCTACAGAGCACAATTTTTCTACTGATGCAAAGCAATCACGTAATTCCGTCACTCGTTTACTTGAGGATTATGAAAATGAACTGTACGATTTGGCCTTAGATCTTGCCTCTCGCCTCCTGCCAGCTTTTCTGGAGAGCAAAACTGGATTGCCTTATCCAAGAGTAAGTGCTGAGCTGGCTAATCAACATATAGATAAGTAGGGGCGGGGTTAGTGCGCAATTCGGTTCGATTAAAATCAGTTTTTTTTAAATAAGTCTATGCAAAATGTATTGAACTCATTAAAAAACGAATGCATTGAATTGCTGTTTAGAAAACTGATCGCTCCAAATTCTTCAAATCGACGATTCATGATTTTTTGCAGCATTCGTTACGTGCATGAAAATGGTTGTCTGGCTTTATCAGATGGGACGAGAAATGAGATAATGATTTAATCAGTCATTGACAGAAACAATACTGTAGAATATTCGGTGATTTTAGGTCAACTTACGCCATGGCGTTGTTCATGAAAAAGATCTGCAACAAAGTGTGAACTGTCTAGCGGGTGTTGGAACCCTCAGTCTGGAATTCGGACTGTTATCAGAACTAAGCGGAGATCCAGTATACGAGAGAGTGGCACGGAAAGCCCTCAAAGCTGTCTGGACAATGCGTCATAACCAGACATCCTTGTTTGGAAACTCCTTCGATATACATTCTCAGAGATGGCAGAGTTCGTTGAGTGGGTTGGGAGCTGGCATGGATTCATTTTACGAGTACCTGATCAAAGCCTACGTCATGTTTAATGAGGAGGACTATCTTTTACTATTTGATGAGATGTATCAAATGGTATCATACTTTAACAAGGCTGGGTAAGTTTCTCAATTGTTTGACAACAAAGTTTGAAAAAATTATTGTAGTCGTGTGGATCTTTTTATCCAAAGTGTTTGCTTGAACGTTTGGACTTTTCCGGTGGCTTCCATCACGCTTGACTTCTTAATTTGCGTGATCTAGATTGCATTCACCACGAAGAATTTGAACACAAGAGGCTGAAGCACGCTACAATATAATGGAGACTCCGTTTATCGCTCGAGAGTAATTCGCCCGTTGTTTTTTTTGTCAGAAATTTGGAACTAAATCAACCCCAGACGTATAAAAGGTGATCACCTGTATTTCTTTCATTTATAGCTTTCTCGGTTTTGGATAATGTTGATGGTAACTGCAAGTGGAGCTCTTATTAAATGCTCTCAAACGAAGTTGTAGCAATTATATTAGTCCTGTCGGTCTTTTTCTTACGCGATTTTTCGCTTGACCAATTTTTCGTCTGACGCTTTTGACTATTCGTCCTCAAAAACGGGATAAACAGGTAGCGCCCAGCGGGCATTAAGTGCTCTCAGAGCCTATCAGCTCTGTTTCAGCTCAAACTGTTTGCGAGACTTATAGATGGTTGGAAGGGTGGTTCGAGAGATTGAAGACACCCCCAGTGTTGACCTCCTACTATTGCCGACCCCCAACAGCGCTGTTGCCCCCACCCCACTGTTGCACATCCCTCCATCACTCATCAGCCCCCCCCCCCCCCCCCCAGTAGACCCATTCTCCCCCCGTGGCTACGTTCGAACAACCGATCGCTAGGAACAAGGAATTTTATACTAATTTTAACTATTTTTTCAAGCTTTTTAAAAATTTTTATTATTTTTTATAGCTGCGAAGCTGTAAGCTGAGCGTAGCTATATTGCGGTGCTCTTGGTTTTTTTTGTTTCGTCGTCTGACGCTCTTTTTTCGTTTTACATTTGTTCACACCGCGAAGCTGAAAAAGTCAAATTTTCTGAATGACTTCTTCTCACTAACGGCATTTGCGCGCGTGACGTCATTTCTCACTCGCTTTTGCGAAAGATTTTAGGTTATTTGCGTGATTAGATTTTGATCATACAAGACTTAACTCACTCAATAAAATGACTTTTGCACTTTAAAACTTAAGTTTAATTTGAATTTGTTTAAGGTCAAAGGAACTCCTATGTGCAGTAAAGGTCCCTAATAAGAGGCTTCTGTGGAATGAATTTTAACAAGCTGTATTAATTTATTGCTGAATGTTTTTAGCCTAGTTTTTTGAGCGGCGTCAATTTTTTTTTCAATTTAGATCTGTATCTGTTTCTATCTCTATTATATGGCACGCAGGTCTATTCTTTCGCAGCTATTCCGGCAATCTGCCGGCTATGTTTGAGTTATTTCAGCCATAGTTGTCAAGGAACCTCCTCTAGTGTTTTGTATTAGCTTACTGCATGGCTTCTAGTGGAATGGTTTCAACATTTCAACATCACGAATTTTAGCATTTTTTGACAAAACGTGCAAATTTTTTCAATTTTGTTTGATATTTATTTTTCATTCACGTCTTTCCAGACGCAGGGGCCAGAAAGCGTCCTTAAGGGTTTGATGATAAGTTTTTTAGCGATTTTTTTTTTATAAAACTTGCATTTTCAAGTTTTTTGATTTTTTTTTGTTATTTTTTATGTTTTTCCGGCAGCCCAATATTGTCTCCACCCCCCACCGCGGTGTTGCCCCCCAACCCAGTGTGCCCCCCCCATCAGGCCCCGGTGCACCCCCCCCCCCCACCGTGGCTAGCTACTGACGAAGCCAACCGCTCGCCGGTCGTTTGAGAGCAATTCGCCCGACGTTAGTCGGTTATGTTTGGGATATGTAAAACATGGTCAGAAGAGGAGACGGTTAATCAGTTTGTAAGCGGATATTCTCAATATAATTAAACAAAAAAAGGTTCACGATGGCAAAAATTAGGTAGATCCATGGCACATATTTCTTCCATCAATCTCACTCATTGCAGTGAAGTCGTTTTCCTGGCCTTTTTTGCTAGGAAAGCCCTGTAAGATTCTTTGCCTTTCTGGCATTGAGTTAATACATATGTTGTTCTCAGACGACACAGATGTCTCTCCCCGCCCTTGAGAAGTGGCTACCCCTCTGGGCCCCCGATATTCCGCAATGTGGACATGCGGACTGGGGATCTGGTCACCAACTGGATCGATTCTCTCCAGGCCGCTTGGCCAGGCATACTGGTGGGTGTATGTAAATTACTCGATCATTATGCACACAAAATGTTGAAGGGTATTTTTTATTGAAAAATAAAATGTATTTTACCGCTCTCTTAACTGCCCTTCAAGTTGGCATAACTACAAATCTTTGACCGATACTCGACCCGGGCTTATGCGGATTTTACTTAATAAACGCATTTCAAGACTGATTTGGTACGCCTTTGGCAAAATCAGCCATCTCAATTTTCACCAATATTAAAGCTCAAATGTTGCTTAGGTGCTCTATGGTGATATCGAAGAAGCCATTTGTCAACACGCTCTGCATTTTGCAATATGGCAGAAGTTCTCAGCCTTGCCAGAACGATTCAATCTGGTGCATCAAATGAGCGAGGTCCATTTTTATCCATTGAGACCAGAGCTTGCAGAGTCGACGTACCTTCTCTACAGAGCTACTGGTAGTCCATTCTATCTGCATGTTGGACGTATCATTGCTGAAGATATCAATAAATACACGCGAACAAGGTATGTTGTTGGCGAGAACAGATTTACATCAAAATTCTCTAATTTATGGTGAAATATTATCTGCTCATTCCACCTGCAAACAAGGTCTTGTCCCGAATTTCTTCTCCGTTTTTTCTTAGACGTTGAAATCTTTGAGCCAGATTTTGCCAAACTTAATTAATTGTTCCGACCCAATTTAGTGGGGGAGGAACTCCATGCTCAACTGGTTTTTTGTTCAGGCAATTTTGGCCGATCGATATAGGTATTAATAATCGCAAAGCGATAGCTGAGGCTATTATTGGCCGTCTCTTGGTCTTTACAATTCAAAGAATTGATTTTTATTGGGGCGCTGTTTTTTAAGATCTGTTCGAACATTTTCGGGATTTTTGAAGTCAAACTGAAGATTTTTGTAACGCAGAAACTGGAAGATGAGCGAAAAAGAGAGTGGTTTTGCGGCTTCAAAATTTTTTGCTTCAATTTTAAAGTGGAGTGAGAAAAAAGGTGTTTAATAGCCGCCTCAGCTTCTCAGCCGGCTATTCTAGCGCTTCTATTTTTACAATTCAAAGAATTTGAATTGTAATGGGGCGCTGTCTTTTTTTTAAGATCTGTTCACACATTTTCATGATTTTTGAAGTCAAATTGAAGTAGTGATTTTGGTCACGCCGAAACAGGGAATGGAGCGAAAAGCGATTGGTTTTGCGGCGTGAAATTTTTTCGCTTTAATTTTAAAGTAGAGTGAGAAAACGGTGTTTGAACAAAAATTCGCTTTCTCGATAGTGGTGTTTTGTTCACATATGGCAATTTCACTTACTGTTTTTTTTTTTCAATTTTTCTGATCGGATTTTTTTTCTCAATGGTTTTCCTAGTCCAAAGTTCATTCTAGGCCTATTTTTTTTTGTTTGAACCAAATTTCCATTTCTCGCTAGTGGTTTTTTGTTCACATGCGGCATTTTGACATTGATTTATTTTTAAAATTTTTTTGATCTGATTTTTTTAGAAATGGTTTTCCCAATTTAATCTTAGTCCGCTCTAGGTCTAGTTTTTTGTTTAGTCAATAAAATTTCTTTGAATTGTACGTCAGGACTTGTCCTGTTATGTTTTTAATTCTTCGAATTTTTCGCTATATCTTTGTTCACAGCTTGTTCAACATTTTGCGTGAAATTTTTTTGACTTTTGTAGGCTAGTTTCACTCTTCTTTCATTCTGTCTCTAAGTATGTGACAACCTCCCCAAGTATACCTAAGTATACTTGACAACCTCCCCCCTCCTCACTCAGCTCACACCCATCTGATGCATCCTAAGCCCCAGCTGGCTCCCGCGGGAGTGCAACCCCACCAGTCATTTGAGAGCAATTCGCACGACCTTATTCGGTTATGTTAACAAATATTCGCTTTCTCGATGATGGTTTTTGTTCACATGCGTCATTTTGACGTTGATGCTTACTATTTTTTCAATTTTATCTGATTTAATGGTTTTACCAATCCATTCATAGTCCATTCTGGGTCTATTTATTCGTCAAGATTTTTGTTACAATCAGATGACGTCACAATCACTTCAAATCTGCTTTTTATTCATTCGCTCATGCAATTTCAACTGAATGGCTTGCGTGAAGTCATTTTTCTGACTTGGTGAGGCGAGTGTTCTGTTCAATCGCGTGATTAAATTTTTGGTGAAACGTGATTTACCTCAGTCTATTTTCCGACAATCTCCGTGCTATGTTCGTAGAGATTCGTGAGTGGCGTCATTAGAAAGTCCGTCTTGCGTAGAATATATATTTAGAAAGTTTTTTTGAAATTGGTTTTTTAATGGAGTTATTGAGCTTTAAACTTTTGTGAACATTTGACTGATTTCCTTTGTTTTTGTTCACAATTTGCGTTTTGTTGCTTTGTTTCCGTAAGTGTTTGTCAATTTTGCTGAAAAGCATTTTAAATTTGTAAAAGATAGTATTTTAGGTTTTACATTTAAAGACGAAGACAATTTGCTGAACTGTTTGATCCAACTTCACAGCTAAAATTTACGCTAAATTTTTCAAAATTCAGCCTCTTTTAAATCAAAAATGGCAACATTGTTTTTTTAGCCCACTCTGTTTAATTTTGCTGGAACAACAAAGCTAAACATTGCCGACACAGATTTCTCCAACTCCGAAAAGTAGACTAACTTGACAGACTCTTCCAGTGAGTTTGCTGGGTTTTAAATATAAATTTTGCTGGTTTTTATAGAAATTAACTCGATAATTATCCAAAATTGGTTGTTTATTTTTGATCTTTGCTTGTGAAATTATCTATTAAAGAGAGAAATTTGTTAATGGATGAGCAGCAATAGCGAGTATTGTTTTTAATTAATTGAGGTTTTTTACAATCTAAAAATGATTCGGATTGCTTGGGGCTCTTTTTTTAAAACCTTATCGTCTTATTTTTCATTTCGTTTACAGACCAGAATGACTTCCAATCATAGCTCAATTTTTCAAAGATCCCTTTTCCATGCAACTGAGGCCCAATGAAAAAAAAACTAATTTCAGCGGAAAGCTATTCGTTTTTATCACTTCAACACGCGTAAGACTGTTTGAAATTTTGCGTTCTGCATATTTTTGTTGATATTTTGTAGTCTTATGACTGAGTCTCACTAATAACAGCTCCAGCTGGCTTTAGTCACTCATTGTTAATGGTTTTACACTGTGTGATGTCATCGGCTTCGTTTCATACTAACTTTGGCTTTCGTGATATCAAAGCCAAAGTAAGTATGATACATACTAATAGTGGAGTCTAATTTGGTACGATTCCGATGCCACAAGAATTTTTCGCCATATTTGAAGGATCTTAAAACAGGCAATTAGTAGGTTAATAGCCGCCGTCAGCCTCTCAACAGCTATTATTTAGGCGCTCTCCTTTTTTTACAAATCAAAGAATTTGAATTGCATTAAGGCGCTGTCTTTTTTGCGTTCACACATTTTCATGATTTTTGAAGTCAAATTGGAGTAGTGATTTTTGTCACGCCGAAACAGGAGGCGGAGCAAAAAACGAGTAGTTTTGCAGCGCGAAATTTTTTCCTTCTAATATTAAAGTAGAGTGAGAAAACGGTGTTGGAAGAAAAATTCGTTTTCGCGAGTGGTTTTTTGTTCACATCCGACTATTTCACGTTGATTTTTACTGTTTTTTTCGATTCTTTGGATCGGATTTTTTTCTAAATGGTTTTTTCAACCCATTTATAGTTCATTTTAGGTCTAGTTTTTTGTTTGAACCAAATTTCTCCTCGCTATTGGTTTTTTGTTCATATGCGGCATTTTGACCTTGATTTTCAGTTTTTTTTTAAATTTTGATCTAATTTTTTTGCAAATGGTTTTCCCAATTCACTCATAGTCCGTTCTGTAGTTTTCGTTTAGTCAATAAATTTTACGTTTCGTTTGAATTTTACGTTTCCTTGATAATTTTACCTCGTTACGACTTGTCCTGTTAATTTTTTTGTAATTCGCTTTAGCTTTTGATCACGTTTTTTGTTTTACGTTAGTCACGATTTTCACGTTTGACTGCTGCTTTATTCACTCACTTTTTCAACTGAATGGATTTTACATTTTTTCACGCATTGAATTACGCAATGTGATGAATACTGTCCAAGTCAAAAGAGCAAAATCAAAAGAGACTGGATAAACCGATAAAGACCGGTCTTTAAGTCATCGAGAATTAGGTTATCAAAGTTCATTAGTGGGTTTGCTAGCTGACATTGGTGTTAAACTTATTAGCTTTCACTTTAGAAGTTGAATTATGTATAGTTTTAGAGTCTAACTGAAACTGCGCGCCAAATTAGAACACTTTTTGACACTGAAAAAAAAACGAGGAAAAAATTCGGTCAATTTATCTTTTTTCTGTTTCAATCCCGATGTGCATCAAGCGCGTCAACGGCGGCTATTTGCCGGCAATCTTCCGGCTATGTTATATTATTGGCCGGTGCTTTAGGTTAGAACATTTTTTAGAATCTGTATCTATTTCAGTTGTGGTTTTGCAACTCTCAAAGATGTCAAGGCTAAGACGTTGGAAGACCGAATGGAGAGCTTTGTGCTGAGTGAAACTTTCAAGTATTTGTATTTGGTAAGTTGAACAATCAAATGCTAATTCGAAAGCTGAGTAGTTAAAAAGATACCTTGATGAACGTACTTCATATCCAAAAGAGTTTTGTAGTCGAGATTAACTTGGTACATACAGTCCGTGTAGTTTTTAAGAGTCGAAGGATCCAAGACTAGCAACAAACTCGTTTTTGTCGAGAAAATAATAATTGCTATAAAATGACGTAATAAACAATTTTCCCGTAGAATTTTTTTAATTCATAGAAATTCGAGCGGCCTTCTGTATCATTTGAACGTAATTGAAAATCTGTTGTCCAGCTAATTTGAGTTAAGCGAAAGAACTAATTGATAGAAGCTGTCATATTACAGCTATTTGATGAGGATAACCAGTTGCACTCTTCCTCTTTGACCGGGAAGTTCCTCTTCTCGACAGAAGGACATATCCTGCCAGTGCTAAAATACATGTCATCTTTCCAATCATCAACATCATCATCGTCGCCGTCTTCATCTAGTAATAGTCATGGCAGAAGTAACATGTCAAGTACAGCCTGGTTCTCTCCCAGGGAGCCTCTGCCTGTCAACAAAGAGTTCTCGAGACCAGAGCTCACGGTGAGTATTAAAAATTTTCCTAAAAATTTTGTAATAATCGAAATAAAATGTATAGAAATGTTTTGCATATTAAAGAACCATGTACAGTATCCTACCAACAGCACTACTAATATTCAGTGCAGTTTTTACATGGCCATCGTAAATCTTAAGTGGTCGAGTTTAAAAGATTGATCAACCTAGGATAATAAAGATGGTCTTTTTATTCAATTTGTCCGATTTGATTTTCCGTCGAAGCAAAAAAGATAAACTGTGCAAGCTCAGTTCTTTAAGTTGCTGTACAGTTCTAGTTGAGCTTTACAAGTCTAAGTGTGCGCTTAACCGAAACTGTAGAGAGGGCATTTATGATGTGCAGGGCAATATTGGCCCCTCGCATCTTACCCAGTGTGACTAGCTTCACTGGTATTAGAGCTGGCAATTGTCAAAATCTGCCATCACCATTTGTTTGTGATCAATTCGTACGACTGCAGTCGGTGATGTTTCTGCTTATTTGACTTCTCATTTTATTTGCTAGCTCTGAAAAGTGTTATTTGAGTAAGGTTGTTGAATTTTAAATGGTCTCCTTGTGTATGCGTGCGGGCAATCGGGTAGCTCTTCCAATGTATTAGTGGTCTGGCAATAGACGGTGTTGCAACTAAAATGAAAACTAAAATACGAAACAATATGAATTATGTCTTTTTCATCAATGTTTTTGTCTGTTGTAGTGTGATGCTGTGCCTTTCCTCTACCAGCACTCAATGCCTCTTCCGCCCCACATGTTGTACGAGATCGAGAGATTGGTTGGACTTCATTAACTATCTTCAGAGACTAGTAAACGCTCTCATCCAAAACGACCTGATCACAATTCTGGTTGTTGTTTCGTGGAAAATTCATCAACAAAGTACTTGTCTTGTCGCGTCTACAGGTGTACAGATTCCCGCCAACCAATTTTTTGCTGTCCTAGAAATTATCTAATGGTGCTTGTCTAATCAGATTATGCTAATGTCATACGTATGCTGTTAATGCCTATCGTGCTATGAAATGGTAGATGGTAGAGATCATTTACTGCTGGAGAATTCGCCAAGGGTTATGGTTGTTATAGACACTTACCTCTAAATGTGAGTGTTAAAATGAGTTACTGATCACTTTTAAGCAGACCAAGAATGCCGGCGACCTTGTTCCTCTTTATAACCTATAACCTACAAAAGAAAGCGAAAGCATTTTTCATCTACAGTATTTTTACCGTACAAGATTTTCAGCCGCTGACTAACTGCTCAAACGAAATTCTTTGCAATTTAATTGTTAATCTTGTCTGATTTTCTCCGAATGCTCCAATTTCTCCGAATGCGTTTTCTGCATCTTCAAGCCCTTTCATGAATGAAGATGGTTTAATTGTTAATCGGAAAGCAAGGAAATGATTTCAATATTTGCAACTACGGATCAGTAACTTATCTATATTTTAAATTATTTTATCCTACAAAGTCAATCAAGTTATTTTTTTCGATTTATTCTATGCTTTAGTTAGCACACGATACGTTTGATTAATTTGTACATATATAACGCTGAAAAAACCAAATGTTCAGTTATTTTTTTGTTTTGAGAAGTTAAGTATTGAGTATCCTGTTTTCTAATGAGACCGGTATCCGAAATATTTTACATAGACAAGCGAGACTTCTTTTGCAAGCAGTTGAATTCTGGGAAATTTTTTGTTACCTTCTAGGTTCCCTTTAATTCGCAGAACATTTAAGATGCTTAAGTTGCCAATGATCGAGAGTATTTGTCAATTATTAAGCAAATGTTTACTGGAAGATTAACATTGACTATACAAATGTGTTCTCTCTCTCTCTCTCTCTCTCTCTCTCTCTCTCTCTCTCTCTCTCTCTCTCTCTCTCTCTCTCTCTCTCTAAGGTTCTCGAAGAACAGCACCTTTGCGTGAAAATATTGGACTAAGAACCCGAAAAGCGCTGGATGTATTGATGATCTCTGATTAATTAATGGCTGATATAGCTAAGCGAAACTACTGCTAGACGTTCCTTCTTTTAATTTGTTTAGATTTTGAATACGACTTCTGACCACCTGGAATCGCAATAACTTTTGATTGTTTTCGTTTTGATGCTCGATGTGATAAGTACAAGAAGTGAAGTATAAGCAGTTATTTTTCTGCATATAGAATCTACATTAACCCATCGTGAAGTTTATAATAGACACTAGAAATGATGGCAAGCTTAATTTAGGATAAAAATTCAGTTTCGAAGTGTTGCATAATTTTTCCTTATTTTGAGATTGCGAACAAAATTTGTAAAAACTATATTAGTTCTATGGACTTTTTTATTCGATTTTATGTCTGACGATTTAACTTTTCGTCCTAAAATATTGAAGAAACAGGGAAACCCCACTGCTAACCTCCCGAAGCCCAAGCTGGCTACTACCAAAGCTAGCTGCTCGACGGTCGGTTGAGTGCAGTTCACCCGAATTTAGTCGGTTATGTCACTGGGGTGATTGTGATGGCTGAGGTGAGCTATAACTGGCCATCTGCTTTTTAACATTTTGAAGTTTTAACATTTTTTATTGTTGACTCATTTTGTTGTTTTTTGAAGTCCAATTTCAGTGTTTATTTTTACCATACCAACGCAGGAAGTGGATCGATTAAGCAATTCGTTCATTTTACTTTTTTCATAGTTAATTTTTTTAATAGCCGCGAAGCGATACGGGCTATTATTGGGGGTATCGTGGTTTTTGTAATTCGTTGTCTCCATCGATATTTCTTGTGACCATTGGCTTTTTTCATTTCAGTGACTTTACTGCTTTGCCGTTAAAATTGTGTGCGTGAGGTCATTTGTTCTGCATTAGGGTCAATTGCGTGATTTACATCACTCAAAAAATGACTTCTGAAATCACTTAATGAACTTTAAATTTTGAAAAGATAAATATTCTGCATCTAAGTAGTGGCAAACTTGTATGCCCTAATTCTTGAGTATTAGTCTTGAGCTTTTTATTTGGAAATTTAATTTTGAAAAAGCTCTATTAGGGATTTTTGCTTATAGACCGTATGTGTCATAAAATTGGCAGTCCAAATCTATCCCAAAAAGTCTAGTGTTCTATTAAAGGACTGGTGGTCAATCTGTCTATCTTATTTCTTTAGTTGTTTCATTTCCATGGAAGGCCACAAGCGTCTATCGCGGCTATTTTCCTGAAATCTGCCGTTTTTGTTCATTCTAGTTTTAAAATAGATAGAAAGTGGTATGTGAACAAGAATTCATTTTCACAATAATGTTTGTTCATATGCGGAAATTTGATGTTTTCTGTTCTCTTTTTTGGGCTTGTTGATTATTAATAGCGCGAAGCGATAGCGGCTATTATTCGGGGCATCGTGTTTTTTACAATTCAAAGAATTTGAATTGTATTGGGGCGCTGTCTTTCAAGATCTGATCACACATTTTCATGATTTTTGAAGTCAAATTGGTGAAGTGATTTTGGTCACGCCGAAACTGGAAGTAGAGCGAAAAAGCGAGTGGTTTTGCGGCGTGAAATTTTTGCGCTCTAATTTTAAAGTAGAGTGAGAAAACAGTGTTTGAACAAAAATTCGCTTTCTCGCTAGTGGTTTGTTCACATGCGGCAATTTCACTTTGATTTTTACTATTTTTTCGATTTTTTGGATCGGATTTTTTTCTAAATGGTTTTCCCAATCCATTCATAGTCCGTTCTATGTCTAGTTTTCTGGTTAGTCAATGAAAATTCTTTGAATTGTACGTCAGGACTTGTCCTATGTTTTTTAATTCGTCGTCTCCATCGATGGTTGTTTCGACCTGATTCCTTGTAATTGACTTTTTCAATGACTTCTACTGCTTTGCAGTTAAAATTTGTGTGCGTAACGTCATTTCTGCTGTTAGGTCAATTGCGTGACTTACATCACTCACAAAAATGACTTCTGAACTCACGTAATGAACTTAAAATTTTATGACAATTTTCTAGTTAAAGATAAATATTTTGCATCTAAGTAGTGGCAAACTTGTATGCCCTAGTTCTTGAGTATTATTCTTGAGTTTTTTATTTCGAAAATTAATTTTGAAAAAGCTATATTCGGAATGTTTGCTTATAGACCGTATGTGTCATAAAATTGGCAGTCCAAATCTATCCCAAAAAGTCTGTTCTATTAAAGGACTGGTGGTCGATCTGTCTATCTTATTTCTTTGGTTGTTTCAATTCATGGAAGGCCACAAGCGTGTATTGAGACTATTTTCCAGCAATGTGCCGGCTATGTTTTTAAAACTTAATTCATAGTCATTTTTAGGTTTTGTTTTGGTCAATGATGGTGTGCCGGCAGAAGCACATGCAAGAAAGAGAAATGACGGCTTCGACCAAACTAACTCTTAATCTTGATTTCTATGCACAAATGGAGTTTTGGAATTGGTTTTCTTTTTCGCGGTAGCAAAAGAAGATTTAAATGTAAATCTCACAAACGTTCTGAACTGTTGCCGAGGAACAACAGTGGACAAAGGTTAGCAGAGGCATATCGTGCCAAAGTCTAAATTAATTTGAGACTTCACATTTTGTTTCAGGTCTTATTTGTTTCATTGGCTTTTTGAGACTACTGGTCTAAAAGCTATCTCACCTATTTTCTTGCAATATGTCTGTTGTTTGGTCTTCACCAAGTCTGTCTCGTCTTCTTTGTCAATCTGCCCTTCCGTCATATTTGGTTATTAGCATCCTTTTTTGAATACCAAATTGACATTAGTATGGAACTGCCTCCCCCAGTATCTTTACAGCTATTGTTTGCAACTTTGTTGTAGATCACTATGACTGAAATGCCTTGTTACTGCTATTGAAACAATTTTAAAGAAAAGCGCAGTCGCTGGATGCTCTGGCTAATGAAATCAAAGTTTGGTGACGTTGTTTAGCTGAAAATGTGAATCATTGAGTAATGGTTTTTTAGATAAATATGGCTACATCGATAAAACTCATGAAAAGATTGTCGGTCGAGTTTTGAGCTCTCACGCGACGCATCTGCAACTTATGCTGTATATATTTTTTCCCCAACATCTACTGAAAATTGTCATTCGTCTTTTAACCTATCAAAATGCAGGGAAGTGAGGAAATGACTGGTGGTGGGGAACACAAGAATATCATTATCAAATACGGTACTTTACATGCTAATAGGAATCATCCCTTTGCTTCCAAGTCATGTCAAAGCTTCTGTGGCGATGTAAAAGCTGCTCACCCGTAGTTGGATCATTTTCACGTGCTTGAATTTGTTGTCGTTTGCGGAAAATGATCATTATTGAATTTAGTTTAAAAAATTGAATGTATCCCATTAATGCCATCTGAACTAATTATGATGATATCGTAGGTGGTTAGTGGCTGCAAATCTTATACTCCCACTAAGCTTTGGAAGTGTGTTTAATGGGGGAAGAAGCGACCACAATTGACTTCAGATATTGGCCTCCGATTTATTGCTCTCCAAACGAAGTTTGTAGCAATTATTTTAATCCTGTGGTCAAGCAATTTTTCGCTTGACCGATTTTTCGTCTGACCCATTTGACTTTTTGTCCTCATAAACGAGATAAACAGGTAGAGCTCGGAGAGCATTAAGTAGCCGAGCAGCTCTCTTAAAATCTTACGACTTACTAGTCGCTAAGTATGCGATTCAACGAAACTTTTGAGAAGACAATTTCAGCTATGAGGGGGGGGGGCAGTTCTTAGTCTTGAAAATCTTGAGCAATCGATGACAACTATTTAGTTCGCCATTTCTATCATTTGGCTGTAATTTCTAGCTCCGATGAAGACATTACTTCTGCTGTCCAATAGCCGCAAAGCGATAGCTGAGGCTATTATTGGCCTTCTTGGTTTTATATAGCCGCCGTCAGCCTCTCAATGGCTATTATTTAAACGCTCTCCTTTTTTTTAATTCGCTTTACCTTTTGATGACCTATTTCGTTTTACATTAGGTTAGATTTTGACGTTTGAATTACGTTCTGACTTACCAAACTCACTTGAATGGATTGAATGGATTTTAATTGAATGGATTTTAAATTCTTTCACGCATTGATTTACGCAATGTGAACATGGACAAAGTCAAAAGAGCAAAATCAAAAGAAACGGGATAAACATATAAAGCCCGGTCATAAAGTCAGTGCATTAGGTTATCAAAGTTCATTAAAGCGATTGCCAGTTTACATTTGTATTATGCTTAATTGGTGTCAGTTTAGCGGCTGAATTATATTTAGAATAGCTAATTGTTAGAACCTAACCGAATTATGCAGAATTTGCACACCAAAAAGGATTTGCACACCGGGCTGTTTTTTATTTCGTCGTTAAAATTTTTGTTACGACCATATGACACTTTAAATGTGCTTTTTGTTCATTCGTTCAATCAATTTCAACTGGGTTGAATTGCGGGCGTGACGTCTTTTTTCAGTCTTAGTGGAGAGAGTTTTTTGTTCATTCCCGTGATTACATTTTGGTCACACGTGACTTAAATCTCTCTTAAATTGAGTTTTCTTTACTTATATTCAATCAGATAAGGTCAAATGAGTGCGTGTCAATCTAATAGAAGGGTATTTGAGAGCAACTAATAGAAGCAGCAATGAAATAAACAGATTCGTAATCAAAATATAACATCTGAACATTTTTTAAAAGGTTTTTTCTTGGTCTGTTTCTTTTACTCTTTGAGACTGCTGATCTACGAAGCTATGGCGGCAATTGTTTGGCAATCTACCAACTATGTTTTTATGTGGCTGTATAATTAAGAAGTTAAATCTATTATTTACAACACAGCTTATGCGGTTTTCGTAATATTGTCCTAATTACTTTTATGAGCCTTAAGAGTTTTTTGTTTTTAAAATTGCTGTTTGTTCAAAGAACGGTTTTCGAAAACTTTTCACATATGAAATTTTATATTGAACTTTGCACTTTTTTCCGTTTTTGTATTGCTAATCATATCGCTAATCATAAAGTGTTAGACGTATTCTTTGATACAAGCTTAATTACTCTTACCGTTGTTATGGTAATTAATTTCGTGAGTTTAAAGTTTGCTTCCTGTAAATTCGTCTCCGGAATTGTCTTTCTAGGTGTAATAATTGCTCTGAAGCGATAGTCGTGTAGTTTTTTTCAATGGAATTTTTCTCTTGACCAGTTTTTGTTGTCTGACCCTTTTAAATTCTCGTTCTCAAAAACGGGATAAACAGGTAAAGCCCGGAGGGCATTAAGTAGCTGAGCAGCTCTTTTAGCCTAACACCTAACTAGTCTCCAAGTTCGCAATTGAAATAATGCTGCTGAGAAGGTAATTTAATGTTGTGGAGGACTTTGACCTTATGATCTTGATTGATGTAAAGCTTAAGTTTCTTATAATTTTGCAGAAGTGTTTTATGATTTAATGACTTAAACACTATTTCTTCTCTGAAAAGTGACGATTTTTTAAATTTGCCAGCTCTTTTGTTCTTTTCGATGCTTTTGCTTGTAAGGGATCACGCTTGACCCCCATTCTTATACCAGAATCCCTAAGCCCCAGCTGGCTACTACCAAAGACAAAACTCTCGCTTGTCTGAGAACAATTGGCCCGAGGTTAGTCGGTTGTTTTTACATATAAACAATTTTGAGTTGAATTGGGCAGCTGTCTTGTTTTATGATGCGTGTAGATTTCAAGATAAGAGTAGTTTAACTAGTTGCTTATATGTCTTTAATGCATAGTCAGGAAGTTGGTTGGTTTTCGGCGACCTTTGTTTTGTATTTGCAGAAAGAATTTTGAGGATTCACAAAAATTAGGTTTTATAAAACTTTTCCCACTACGTTCTAGGTTTGTTTCCTTGTTAATAGTCGCGCTCAACTCCTCAGCTTGATACTGTAACGCTCCTGTTTTTTTTTTTAATTTTCTACTTCGTTGAAAAACCATTTTCGCTTTACCTCACTTAGCCACTTTTTCGATTTTGCTTGAAATCTTAGAGTTCTCCTGGCTAGTTTTATTGTTTGCTCATTCTGCTTAAAAAACTTTTAAACAGCTGTTGCTCAGCAAGTCAATCTAAAATGAACAGAACCAGTATCAAGATATACAGATCCAGTATCAAAACACGCAATCAAAAATAGATAAAGCCCAATTTTAGGTGCCCGCTATTTGAAACTAATTTTTTAAGTCTTAAGTACCTTCTCTAATGCTTATTGGTGTTGGTACTCGCCCTTGTATTCTCTCATTAAGAAACATTAATATGTCTGACTACGAACTCCAATGGGAATAGTTTGCACTTATTTTTTTCGCAAGGGTGAATTTTGTTTCCGGTCCCTTTCATCCCAATCGGTGATATTGTATCAATGGCGGCTGTTTTCCGGCATTCCTCCGGGTATGTTTTGGCATGAAATTTATAGTGATGATTGCCATCACGCAAAATTTAGATGATTTAGTGGGCAGTTATTCGGCGCTGGAAGAGTGCCAAGTGCTTTTGGAGCTGAGTTTGAGAATGTTTGCATTAATTTACTGTTTCCAAGAGTTATTTCGATAACGTATTTGTCGCGAATTTGACATTCGTGTTTTTATGGTACCAAGATTTTTTATTGTACATAATTATTTGCGTTTTGTTCTGCTGAAACGTTTTATCTGTGGACAAATAATTCGATAACTTGGACAGATTTTCTTGTATTGTGTTATTTCTTTTGATCGGCAGTTGCTGGTACTTAATTTCGAATTGTGTCAAGTTTGAGTTTCTTATAATTTTTTTGATGTGTTTTATGATTTACAGGCTTCAGCACTTTTTCTTTCTCTGAAAAATGACAATTTTTTAAAATTTGGCAGCTCTTTTGTTCTTTTCGATGCTTTTGATTGGAAGGGATCACGCTTGACCCCCATTTTTATACCAGAATCCCTAAGCCCCAGCTGGCTACTATCAAAGACAAACCTCTCGCTTGTTTGAGAACAATTTGCCCGACGTTAGTCGGTTGTTTTTACATATAAACAATTTTGAATTGAATTGGACAGCCGTCTTTTTTTATGATGCGTGTAGATTTCAAGATAAGAGTAGTTTAACTAGTTGCTTATATGTCTTTAAGGCATAGTCAGGAAGTTGGTTAGTGTTTTTATTATTTTTTCGAACTTGTTTTCGGAGACCTTTATTTTGTATTTCTCTGAAATATGACAATTTTTGAAAGTTGCGAGCTTTTTTGTTCTTTTCGATAGTCCCTAAGGGGTAATTTTGATTAGTAGTAGTGTTATGTGCCTGTTAAGGCTGAATAATTTGATGCGCTTAAAGAATAATTACGCAGTTACTCGTTGTATTTGTCTCGAGATTAGTTTTTTTTCAAAAACACGTGGAACTTGTTTCAGTTTTTTTGTTGTTTTTTTCGTTCCTTTGACCCCGATTTGTTTCATAGTTGATGAGTTTTCCAAAGACGCATAGTGTGAACGGTCATTAAACACGAAGATATTAGATTAGTTTTGTGTCATTAGTTCTCTAAAAAGCAAATAATTTTTTAACGATTTTTTTATGTGCCTTAAAGTTTCGGAGTTGTAAGGCTAAGCTTTTAATTTTGGTGCGGATTGTCACAGAGCTTTTCAACGTTTTATCAAGGTCTAGTTTTTGCGTTTTTTTGACAACAAAAATTCTTCGAGTGGGAACTCAGGAATTGTCCTTCTATTTAAAATTAGTTTGTGTAAAGTTCAGTCATTTGCAATATTTGCGAATATTAGTTTCTCTGTTAGAAATTGGTATTGAACATTTATTGAACATCGTTGTGTGCGTAACAATCATATTATGTGCAATGGTACATACAATGGCTATAATTGCGTAGAAATGACGTATTGACTAGTGTATTGTTCATTCAATTCTAGAAAATTGCTTGTCATTAATTTCATATGACATGGATCTGATTTAGTTTATTGAGCTGCTTCAAGTCGCATAGAATATTCTGGAAACCTTTTCTTTTCGATGAGCCGTGTTTACCCTAGTCAAGACCAGAAAGCTATCTTTAAGATCTTGCAAGACAAAAGTTAATCTTGTAAGAACACAAGATTGTGCCAGATATCAAGTTATCTAGCAAGAGAGAAGTTTATCCTGCGATGTTCTCGAAAGATTGTTCAGGTTGAGCTGTCTTGGCTAGTTCAGTTTTAGCATTTATGCCATCAGAGACCTTTCAGGAGAGAGTGGCTCAAATTGAAGGGCACTTGAAAACACTTCTTACAATTGAAACAAATTACAAAGATTGCTTCTAGTGAAAAATCTTGTACAAGGGGGGTAGTAAATTGGAGAAAAAGGAACAAAAAGAACGTAACCTTAGAATTTTTAAAATCGTTTCTGCTTGACCGAAATTATAGAATTTGGATTAGACTCTGGTTTACTTTGAGAATTTTTGGTTTATTACGTAGTGTTATGTCGGTGTCCAGTTTTCAGCCAAAGATATTTTTTTTCATTCAATAATTTATTGCAACCCACTATAGACATCGTATGCTCATCGCGTTCAATTCTATTCACTAACTTGCATATTAGGAAGAAAAAAGGTATCGTCTTGTAAGATAACCTTTTTCTCGACTTGGGTAGTTGTATCCTTTAATTGTACTTTCTTGGCTTAGGGCTTAAAATCTGTTTGTCTATCATTAACTCATCTGTTTTGACTATCATTATTACCTTCTATCCTTACTCTTTTTCTGTCCTTTTGTTCTTTCCTATGCTCTTTTCAGACTCCTAATGAGAGCAGCTGTATTGTTGCTAGTAGTAATAGGCTGAGAGTGACAGGGTGCTGTTGGTGTTGTAGGCCCGGAGGAGCACCGTGTCAGTCTGCCCCAGAACCCGGATCCCTTTCAACCTCACTTGGTGCGGGATCTTGCATTCCTGATTGAGAAAGTGTGTCGCATTCCAGTAGACTCACAGAGAATCATATTCAAAGGTTAGTTATAGCTGGACCATTTTTTGTCATCTTAATCCGTAATTGGTGCAGGCAGCCACAATTTTTTTAAGGCTGAAAACACGATACTGTGAATTTATAGAGTTTTCGGGGAGCAATATAATTCAAGAAGCAAATGCATTTGTACCACGCTAGACAGTTGGAGAACATTTTGATTCATTAACTCAGCGTTTTTTTTTTCTGCTATTGGTCAAGTTCAAAATATATCAAATTTATACGGCGACGCGAACATTCAAATTAGTTTTTTTTGTATCTTTATTTTGATTGGCAGGTAAAAAGAACAAGTCTTATAAGACGATCAGATCTATTCAATACTTATTTTTTCCCTGTAAACTTTAGTATGGATAAATTTGAACGCTATTATGTAAATAGTATAATAAGAAGATTTAGCCATTTATTAATGGCCGCCTTCATCTTCTCAGCAGTCTATTATCTATTAGTGCGATCCTATTTTTCGACTCGGTAATTTTGTTGGAGTGTATTTGAAAGGGGAAGTGAAGTGCTTGAAAAAAATTGTCAAGTCAAATTGCTGAAGAACTCTGGGAAGAAAGTGTTTTGTGTTAGTGTTGCTTGGTTGAGAGAGAGAGAGAGAGAGAGCGAGAAAAACGTGGTGTAAAAAATGTCAATGAGCGTGAGGAAGTTTTTGATCACGTGCGGCTTTTTGAAGTTTTTCTCAGCTGTAACTCTAACTATTAGTCAAATGTTTTGCTCAATTGTATAAACTGCTAATAGTGGGTTCGAAAGCTTTTTTTAAATCATCCCAAGCAATATTTTTGCCCTTGGTGTCATTTTAGCTATTTTGCTTTGTTTTAAGCATTTCCAGCAATTTTCATATTCAATTTTTGATAGCGTTTGGGGAGTTTTGTGGTTAAAATCAGTTTTTCAACTGCTTTTTGATTGTCTCTCAATTTGACTAGTATTGATTTTGAGTTGTTTTGTTGAAGAAAATTGAGTTAATTTGCCCAAATTTTTGCCCTTTTTTGTCTGTTCTTTTTAAAATTTTTTGCCCATTTATTCCAATTTTATGGTTCTCGCTGTCCTCATTTTATCACTTCCCAACTAAGAGAAATTTTATAAAAATTGTTACAATGAAGAGACTTTCGGAAGCTTGACAGGGCACTTTTCACAAAATTAAATTATACAAAATTCAAATTTTTTTCAGGTTATCTATGTTTTTTAACTTTTTTTAAATGTTTCTCTGCAATGTATTGGTTGGATGACTGAACAATTTTTTCCATTTTTTTAGCTATCAACTTTTTACCTTGTCTGTCAATTTATATTATATTGTTTTCAACCACCTGTATTTCTGTGTCACCAGGTCTTACCTGTATTTTTGAAGTCGCAACTTGAAGTAAATTTTATCAGATGCTTTTTGTCTTCGTCTTTTTGTGTTATCATGGAAATTTTCCTGTTATTGTTTCAAACTGTTTTATGCAATCAAGGAGATGGTGCATCAGGTCAGTGAGGATAGTCAGTTTTCTACTCTGAGTCGTTTTTGGTATTCTTCGGCTATGTTTAATACTTTGTCGAATTAAAATTTGTTTTGCTTTACCTCGTAGCCGATTTTTCGACATTTTGCATGAAATGTTTTTGACTTCTCTGGGCTAGTATCATCGTTCGCTCGTTGTGCTGAAAGTGCTTTTAAACACCAGTTGCTCAGCATGGCAATCTGAATTGAACAGAATCAGTATGAAAACATGGAATTCAAAACAAACAGAGTAAACCCTTAGCCCAATTTTAGATGCCCGCTACTTGGAACTCGTTTTTATAAGTCTTAGTTACCCTCTCTAATAAATATTGGTATTGATACTAGCCCCTGTATCCGCTCATTAAATAACACGAGTATGCGAGTATGTCTAAGAACAAAATGAAATCAAAGTAGTTCGAACTTAAAAAAAGTGTTACATCAATCAGTTTTTTTTCCATTTTCTGTTCGTTCAATCTCACTCGGGGTTATGGGAAACAATGACGGCTATTTTCCGGCAATCTGGTGAGTATGTTAGATCAAATTTGGCGCTTTATGGTAGATCGGTGCTTTCATGCTCACACTCCTGCACGGTTACCTCAAATCAAATCAGATTAAAAGTTAAGCTCCTTTTTAGTTTGATTGCGCGTGAACACTGACAGTGTTTTGACTTAACGAGAAGAATTTAACTGTGTTCTATAATTGTAGACTCAAATGATATCTAACAAGAGAATAAGCTTTTGTGCAATCATAAGTTGGTCCTCACTAAATGTCTATCATAATCTTCAGAACCATAAAATTCAGAATCGCTAAACTCTGAAACGGTTATTTGATGTGCTCATCTTTTGCTACAGTTAAACGTTTGATAATCAGCTTCCTTAATTTGTATATTTGTTAAGGCAAATCCCTGCTGGACTTGGATGCGACCCTGTTCAGTTATGGAATAAGGAACAATTCCAAAGTGATGGTGATCATGGGCAACAAGGTACTTTATACAGTCGGCTATTTTCAAATTTTATGACTATATATATTTCGGGACTTCTTTGCTATATCAAAAACAATTCGAATAATTGAATCGAAAAATCAATTTTTTTAAAAAAAATTGCTTATTTTTGCTCTTGAACGAAGTTTTTAATTGCTCTCAGACGAAGTTTGTAGCAATTATATTAGTCCTGTTGGTCTTTTTTTATGCGATTTTTCGCTTGACCGATTTTTCGTCTGACGCTTTTGACTTTTCGTCCTCAAAAACGGGATAAACAGGTAGCGCCCAGCGGGCATTAAGTGCTCTTAGAGCCTTTCAGCTCTGTTTCAGCTCAAACTGTTTTGGAGACTTATACTTATACTTATGGTGTGAAGGGCGGTTCTGAGAGGTTGAGAACCCCCCCTTCCCGTTGACCCCCATCCCCACCGCGCTGTTGCCCTCCCCCCCCCCCCAACCCAGTGTTGCCCCCATCAGCCCCCAGTGCCACCAGTCAAAATACTTACAGGTAGATTTTTCCAAACATCTCAAAACCCAACTATCATCAGACCAGTTTTTTTTAAATAAAAATATTTTTTGAAAATAAAAAAATGAATATCGGCGGATAGAAAAATTGAATATCGCCGTTCTTATTGTCTATAAGAAAAACAGAAAAATGACCACAGTTGCAAGATTCGCCCCATGGAATATTGAGACCCCTTTTTTAAAGGAGGCGCCAGCTGAGCACATTAGCAATTAATTTGAATTAATCGGTGCCGTAAAAGTTGAAAATATCTTGTTGCTTTTTTCTGCAAACTTTGAAAATGTTTGTCTCGACTCTAACAAAAAATCAAATGGTTAGGGAAAAGGAAACAATATACCAATAGTAAGTAAAGGCTAGCAAAATTTCCCTGGCTTTTAGCAATATCCCTTGAAATCGTCAATAGGTCATTGTTCTCCAAATTGCTTGAAATCTAATTTTCTTAATAGGGACCAAGTTGTTTCCTCATTAAAAGTATTTAGAAAATATTTTCATAGAAAAAAATTGGGGTCACCTTAATGGTATTGTAGATCTAACCAAAATAAAATTTCTTTTACTAGAAGTCAATTTATTCCTAAATTTTTAAATGAATTCTGTGCTCAAATCTATCACAGCCTGCCAAAGCAATTCTGAACTATTAACACTATAAAATTCTCGAATTATTATCATTTTCCAATATGGGTCAGTGATAATTTGTTTAAATGCAAATCAGACATTTGATAGAACGATCAGTTGTTTTCAAGTCCTGTCTTTTTAAGTGTGAGTTTTGATGTGCTGTTCACTGTTCAAAAAGTGATTGTCAACTTTTCCGAACAAAAAACGTATAAAAACTTTTACAAAGTGAATTTTTTGCAGAAAGTTGTCACTCTTTTTTCTGTTTTTCTTTGTGAACTGAAAGTGGAGCCATTGTTTTGCTCCGGTTCTTTGGCCTTCTTGCTTGGTATTGTGTTAGAAACAGAAGTGACTGAACTTGATCCTGATTTTGACGCACTTATGGAAACTTGTTTGGAGCTACTTTGTTAACGTTTGGTGTTGTTTGCATTTCCTGCTTTTTTTCGAGAGCGTATTATTAGATTTCGGCATAATGATTTTTTGTATTTGATGGGTGTCTCTTGGCGGGTCTTAAATATGGAGCATGCTTTAACATTTTTTTGCCTTCAAGAAAATAAAATAAAGCGATATATTTTTAAATTTTTAGTTCTGTGTCTCGTTAAACTTAGTTGTTTCATTTAAAGTAGTTGTTTTTTTTCGGAACAATTAGTCCCTCTGGAGCAGACGAGGTAATTTATCACATTTTAATTTGATTTTGTTGTAAAGATTCGGGACGTTTATAAAGACGTTAATAGCAGACTTTTTCGTTTTTGCTCTTTTTTCAAGCAAAAAATTTTACTTTCTTCGAATTTAAGTGGTGCATTCAATTGTGGAAATTCTGGTTGCTGAGTAGGTGGCTGATTTAAAGACAAATTTAACTCCTGGCCGGTTTTTGTGCAATGAGTTGGTTTTGCTTAAGGAGTCAAACGGCAGTCTTCTAGCCATTTTTACTCTGTTGTATAGAATTTGCAACTTATTTGAAATTACAGATGAAACTGGCTGTTATCCCTATCAGTGTTATATTTAAGCTATTTTAGGGATCTGTATCTCATTGTTTCGTTTTGTTTGATTGTTTAATACGCGACTGCTTCTTCGTAGAAATTTTTAGCTGCCTATTGACAACAGTTTTGTTGGGGTAAAGTTTCTTAATGAGAATGATAGCAAAACTTTTCGAAAAATGTATTTTTGTTCAATTTTTGAAGTTTTTTCAACTGCTCTCGAATGATGTTTCAGGCAATTATTGTTAACGTCTTGTTCTTTTTTCATGCAAAAATGTTGCTGGACCATATTTGCGCTTTTGTTCTAGAACATTCTTTGACTCTCTAAGGACTTTACTTTTTCAAGCTTCACTTCGTCATTTTGAGTGATTTTAATTGCTCTTTCCGAAATGAAGTTTGTTTCAAATTACTTCTTCTGCTATGATTGTAATTAGTTTTTTGGAGGAGAATATACCAATCTAATTGAAGGTTTTTAGGGCAACTTTTAAAAACGACTATATTAAAAATCATTGTAAAAGTAACGACATCACACGAATTAAGAAAAGAACTGAAGTTTTTTTCTCTTAGATTTTAGGTCCGTTTTTTTGCTATTTTGAAGCTATTTGTCAAAGTACTGTTTGTTCCTCTTTTGTATTTTTAAAGTGCTCAAGTGATCCCGTAGATTGTTGATCCCGTCAACTTTTCAGAGATGTTGAAAACCAAAACTCTCTCATGACCTCAAATACAGAGATAAAAACATGTTAAGAGGCCTTTTTTGGGGTTGTGAAGTATATGTTGCTCGCATCGGAATTAGCACGCTTGCAATTGTCTGTTGGTGTTTTCATCACTTTTTGAATTTGTGGTAGATGGAAATGTGTTTTTAGCCCTCTAAATCGACGGCCGAAAGTGGGGCGATGGATAGTCTGCGCACAGTGCACGTGAAGAGTGAGGCCCTAGCTGAAGATCTCGACAACATTGAACAGAAAATACGCAATGTTCAACAGGTGCCCAAGTTTCATTTCAGGCTTAAAATATATGGAATCGGATGAATATTTTTAAAGCAGAAATCGGGTTGTTTTAACCTTCAGTGCGTTGCTTTTACGACTATGCGCAGCTATTACGAAGGTTGCTAAAGTTTCGACATTTTATCCTGTTGTTTTGTTTCAGGGACTTGTGTCGGAGAACCCAGAGACAATAAAACGATTGCTTCTGGGTAACGCAGACTCCTACATGCGATTATTAGAATCAATGGACGCCCTAGTGAGTATACTGGTTTAGTTCTGAAATCATAGTGGAAAAAACATTTTGAGTCTTAAATGATTTACAATTTGGATATTTGCCACGGAGCTATTGAAGTAATTGTAAGCAATAAACGACAACAATAGTTGAGCTGTTTGTAGATATGTCGATGTTCCTGATGTAGATTAAAGAAGCTGGTTTAGCCTGATTGTTTCAGCTGTTTATCAAATTGGTATTTTCAGGACCTTCCAAGTGGATCCAATGAACCAAAAACCAAACGGAAAGAATTAGTTCACAAAATACAGGTAAGCAATACATATGAACAAAAATTATGTGACTATTTTTGCTAATGATTTTATTGCTTCGTTAAAATTCAGTATGAACGCTTTTCCAATGCTCTCAAACAGTTGAAGTCCTGATTAACATCGATCGAGTTAGTTGTTGCCACTGAAAATGTTGGGAACACTGTGAATGCAAACATTTTTTGTAAAATTAAGGGGAAATAAATTTTTAGCGCATATGCTAACAAAATTTACCGCTGTTTATTTCCATTCGAAAATGATTTTTGACCGGTTTTTAGAATCATTATTGGCGGCTTTTTTGTTCCGACCCACTTTAGTGGGGGGAGGAACTATATACTCAAATGGGTTTTTTTTCTTCAGTCAATTTTGGCCGATCGATATAATCATCGTAGAGAGTTGTGAGTGGTATCATTAAAAAGTTCGTCCAGTGTAGAAAATGGAATTAAAAAGATTTTTTCAATTTTCTCTTTTTATAGGGAGTTATCGAGGCTTAAAGTTTTGTGAATATGTGACCTAATTCAGCTGTTTTTATTCACATTTTCGGTAATTTTGACCTAATTTTCGTCAATTTTGCTAAATTTTGTATAATTTGTTTTACTGTAGTGTTATTGATTTTATCTCTAAAGATAGAGGAGGTTTGCTGAATTCTTTGATTTGATTTTTTTCGCTAGAATTTTCAAAAAATTTTTCAAAGTTCGATTTTTTTTGGAACCAAATTTGCTTTTTTAGCCTACTTATTTCAAATTTGCTGGAAGTAGATGGCTTGATACAGCGGCAATATTCTTTTTAAGCTGACAAACAAGCTACTTCGACACCCGCTGGCTTTGAGAGTCTTCTGGAATTAATATTTCGCCAGTTTTTTTGCAAATTAAAACTCGATAACAAAAAAATGCGTTTTTATTTTTGACAAACTGAAAAATTTTGTTCAAAAATTGATCTATTTCGCAAACCATTTGAAAACATGAGTATTTTGTTCGACGCGTAGTAACATCTGCGATTATCTTGATCTCGACATGGATGCTCACGAGAATAAATTTTTTAGATTTTAATGAGGCGCGACTTTTTTTCAAAATATTTCGGCTATGTAAAAGTTTTTATGTAAACTTCTTTTACTTACAAGAAATTCAAATCAGGGCTCGATGATTGACAGACCGTTCACAAAAACGAGGGCCAAAGAGATTATAACACGGTTTCAGAATAAGGTCATGGTTTCTGTGGCTCTGACTAACTGTTTTCGTAAAAATTTTTTTATATAATTCTTGAATTTTACTTTCATTTGTTATCTTTTTGCAGTTAAATGATTTATTGTCCCCAGTCAAAGATGCAATCATTTCTCAGGTGGTATAAATCAATCTGGAAAATTCTTTTAGTTGTTACCTAATGTCCGTTTTGACTTTGAGTATAATTGTTTTAAGAAAATATCGGTTAATTTTTGAACTTTGCCATTATTTTTATCTTATTTCTCTCAAGTTAGCGCGCAGTCTCTGTAAAAACAAGCGGAAACCGATTTCCTGTGGGTTATAAGTTAATGTTTGTAATAGTACTATATTCAACTAATGGTCTCTCTCTTTATACTACGCGTTTTCTTTTTTTTTTCTTTTTGAGCATAATTGTATATTTTATGAGTTCATTTTGTTTTCTTGTCAATTTGTTATATTACTGACCAGACCAATTGAAGGAAAGCATAGTAAAGAAAATGCATGGCGTTGGAAAAAAGCGTATCTGGATATGTTAACTGTTTTAGTTATATAGTTAATTCTTTTTGGGCTGAGACACAGTTGTCTCGCAAAATTTAAATGGTTTTTTTTTTGTTTTTGCCTTTTTGTCATTTTTTTGTTGTTTTACGCCATATAAACTGATAAGAGTAGGTCTCAATTGCTACCACCGGCATATAACACAACTAGTTAAAGATTTCAGTTTATAGCTGTTTGTTTTAATGACTTTAAAATTGAAATAAATTTTTTTTAAAAGTATCCCTTTGCTTTCATTCACGTAACCATGTACCTCGATCTCAATAATTAGAAGTCTCAAATACTTTTGTTGATTCATGCTTTTTTGCGCTTGGTTATACGTCGTGATCTATTGCTTCGACCATTATCACAAAATTTTCCGAGGTTTCTACAATGTTAAATTTTTGGGTTTCTCTTTTTGTTATCTCGTAGTCGTCCTTTTTTAATTAAGGCTCGCTGATGTTAAAATGAAGAAAAACTGACAATTTACAGTTCTTACAGGCGTCATTTTTTAATTATAGTGCCTTGAATAGTGTGCTCTCGTAAAATCTTTTTAAGTTTTGGCTTCTTTATTTATTTGTTGTTATTTTGTGGGGTCGTGACTTAGTCTCATTATTAACAGGCCCAATTTGCTTCCTGAGGTATTGCAACTCAATCAATTGCTGTTTGCTGAAATTTAGGTCTGCTATGACTTTTGAAAATATTTGTTTTCAAAAAAATATATTTCGGTTTTTGAGCTTCATTTTTTTAAAATAGTTTTTCGGTCAATTTGTAGATCAACCTCTGTAAACACGGGTCACAACCCGTTTCCAGTGGGCTAAAATTTGATCTCTATAACAATTTTAGCTTCAAACATTTGTTTCTCGGGTTTGTTTATACTGTTAATACGAGATTTAACAAAATAATTGGGATTTATATTTGTACATTTTATAGGGTTTTTGTTTTCTTTTTAATTTATAACAATGATCGTAGGTTCCATTGGCTTTGAAATTTTGCGCAATTGAACTTTGAATGATGACATTTCTCAGCTGCTTCCTTTTGAGATATAAATGTACATTTAAGGGATTTCAGTTAATATCTGATGACATTAATAACGGTAAAATTAATTGTTTTCAAAAAGGGAAATGTATTTTTGAATTTCGCACCTCTTTGCTCTTTTTTGTCGACGTATTAATATGAGACCTGTTCTCACAGTCGCAGTGAGGACAGGTCTCATATTTTTTTTTAATGATGTATAGGTTAAATTGTTTTGTTTAGTTTTTATCTGATGCGAGTTTGATTTTGTGATTTTATTGTAGCCAGCGAGTTTGGTCCTAATTAGTGTTCGTTGTTTGCTATTTATTGTTGTCCTTTCTAGTAGTCCTATTTTCAAGGACGTTCATCGGCCCTCTAGGGTGGCATTATTGTATTCGGTTCTACTTTTTTTCACCCCTATTCATTTCAGCCCCTATCTTTAACCCCGATTTATTCACCCCTCTATCATTTAACCCCTCTATCATTTCATCCCGTCAATTAGCAGTCGACATTAAAGCATGCTTTGACATAATTAAGTGGATAAACTAATCCCACGTTCGGTTCTGATAGTTTCATATCAAATACCACGGGCCGCTGAGGCATGGCCATGGCCCGCGAGGCATGGCCAAATGATTATATTGCTAATTTAATAATCATTATTTTATAGAAAGATTGAAATCGTGGTGACATGATAGAGGGTTTAAAACATAGAGGGGTTAAATGATACAGGGGTGAATAAATCGGGGTTAAATGATCGGGGGTTAGATGAATAGGGGTGAAAAAGCGGTACACGATTGTATTCCATTCGTTGTTTATTGAACGATTTGTATGTTGTTGAAGGTTTTCTAACTCTTCATCATTTGGTAGCCAATTAACTCAGAAATGTGGATGAGCGGGGTCGGAACCTTATGTGCGTACGCACATTACCGAGCCTCCTTGTTTGTTCGCGCATCGAGCGGCAAAAAGGTCTCAGATATTTCGAAGTAGGACATGCCTCATTGAAAGCATGAGAGTAAGTAAATTATTAGACCCTTCTTTGGCTTCTATGAGCATGTTATAATCAGCAAAATTCGGCTGTTATTGAAGAACAATTTGTTCACTCTATGTTGGTCAATTTTTGATGGTTTCTGTCTTTTCAGACATTCTTAGACAGAAATGATAACCTCAAAGCAGTTTTGGACACCTTGGTTGCCAACTCCTAATTATTCTTTCCCGCCAAAATGCAGTCACCTCGTTTTATCACCCCGCCCTAGACAGAATTGCCCACTTGATGCATCTCTGTTGTAGCCATTCAAATGGACCTACCCAAATTGGGAAAGATTGGAAATGTGATTGCCAATTCCGTCCTTATTTTGTGATCAACTTTTTGTTTTGTACTTTTCTTTTGCTTGTTTAATGCTCAAAATTACTATTTCAAATTTTTTATTACAGTTAATAAAAAAGTTCATATCATATCGCTGTTTTCGATTCGAAAGTTGAGCGTTTTAAGGAGTTTCAATTAAAACAGGACTGTGAATTCGGACAGTAAGGCACAAGCGACGAACGGGGTGTCATTAACGTTGAAGACATCAGTAAAAAAGTATCGAAATGGCAGTATTAATTTGTAATTTAAAGATACTTGCTTATGCTTATAAGTTAGGGCGTATGTGCGTAATCGCCAAGTGAGATGTATTTGCATATGTACAAAAAAAACAAATTTTAAAATTCTGTTTCGCAACTCAAACAGATTGAGCCAGTGTATCTTGCTGTTTAGCTTCCATCAAAGTTATAGCGGATATTATTGATTCAATTTTTTCCCGAAAGAAAGGTACAAATTTTCTTGATTTTCGTTGAGAACTCGTGATTTTTTTTTACCTGAGAATTAGCTTTTTAGCTGGTATGTTTACACTTTTTATCATTTTGCTCAAGGCAATAAATTTAATAAATTGCTCTATTTGACAGGCTTTAAATTTCGTGCTTTTTATGTAACAGACCGTATCTTAAGCAAAATTTTGAAAGATAATCGAAGAGTTGACTTAAATAGTCAAGATCTAAAATCAGATTTAAGAGATCAAATAGGGACATTCTTTGAAAAATTTACTCCCTTCTTATGCTGGTTGCCTACCAAAATTACGCTTTCCCTACCGGAATTGCACACCAAAAATATGCAGACGTACAGCGTGCGCCTTTCAAATTTCCAAAGCATTTAATTTGTCATTTCAAAAACGGCCTTTTTGAAACATTTTTGATTTAAATAGTGCATATTGAGTTAGGCAGTTAATCGATTTCGGTCTCAGATTTTGTTTTTTCCCAATGTTTAAGGCTGAATAAAAATGCTAGATTTTAATTATTCTATTTTTGAAGATACGAAAGAACCTTCACTCAGTATCGCATTTTGACTTTGATGAAAAATGGGCTGTGTCTCAGATAGAAAGGTTCTCATTCTTTTGAAGAATTGTACCCGATAAGTCATCTTGCGATAAGTACAAATGGAAGACTTCAATTTTCTCCCTGGTTCGGTCAGTGTTATCATGTTGACTTCTTCAGCTTGAAAAGCTACATAAAATGCCAACTCGTTTTAAGCTAAGTTTTTCTTCAATTAGCTAAATAGAGTCTAATAAGAGGCAGTGCTGGTGGAAGTTTTTGGTTTATGATACTACTTTTTAATTACTTCAGGATAGTAACTTTTTAATAACGTCCTCAGAATGACTTTACACTGGCAGAGCTCTGGAGATCTCATTACCAAATCCCGAACACCTGATGCTCCAGAATATCCATAGAATATATTTGCCTTCTACAGCGTTTCGGAAGCAACCCGCGAAAACAACGTCCTAATTTCAGATATGAACAGGAAGGCTCCTTTGCAAAAATGTTTCCCACCCCCGCTCAACCGCATTTTTGATTTATTTGTCTACCAAACGCTGATAGGACAGAAAACATTCAAATTTCACAATTTTCAACAACCCTTTATATAAATAAAAAAAATGCCACAATAGAGGGAGGATAAAATCTGCCAGACTACGAGACGACAAGCGTATAAGTCAAGTAAAGACAAGCATTATTTACGCTCGAAACTTGATGTACATATGAGAAAGAAAACACAAAAGAAAATGAAATATCAACCAATAACATCTAAGCTAAACAAATTAACATGTACATTACTTCAGAAAAGATGAGACCTGTCCATGGTGAGACTCTGTAATATCTCGAAAAAAGCAGCAGAAAAAACACAATTCAAAAATAAGTTTTCAATTTTTGAAAACCATTATCTAATTGATTATAAGCATTAGGTACCAACGGAAATCTTTGAAAAGATTCATTCACAACTGTTGATATATAATTGAGAAGCAATTGGAACCTGTTCCTGTTAATTTATTTTTCTTGGTGAATCAATTCAGACCTATCAGTTAGCAGATTATGTCATAAGACTAAAAAAAGAATAAAAACAGGCAAAATTTTTGAAAAATTAAATGATTTAGCAGCAAGAATTCGCTGATATTGAAGGCAGCAAAGGGTGTACCAACGCAAAGAATATTTAGTTGAAAACAAAACAGTTATGAAAATTGGACTTTTGCCAGAAAGAAAAAGAATATACGCACTGTCTTTACAGATACTAGAGACTAAGATACCTATCGAGAAAAAGAAAACAAACGTCACAAAGCTCAAAAGTCGATTGATGTTTTCTAAGAACAAAGCTTTCAAAAATAATGAAGATCTTAGGCTTTTAAATGAAAACAAAAAAGTCACTGGGCAAATCATTGGGAATCCAATTGGGCTGGTTAATATTGAGACTGAATGGTAAGACTACAAAAAATACACCTGAATAGAATTCAGTATTGAAGACATTAAATTGAAGCTTATTGGATTTTGGAAACCTTGATAAAATTTATGATATCTGAAAGTAATTTATTTTTTTAACTTGGTCTCTGTGATACCCAAAGATATACTCCTTTGTTATTTATTTGATGTAGTACATTTTAATACGATGCTCTTAATTTAGTTCAATTTATTTGCCCTTCATCATTCAGTTCATACTTTGTTCAATTCTTGTCTTATGATCATTTCAATACTTCCTTTCTTGGTTTCCCGCTTGGTGATCAGACATGTCTGACCACACCTTCTAGATTTGCTTATAAGCACTTCATTTCACTTTTCAAGTTTTGAAATTCAATATCATTTGAATAACTGTCTTTTCAAACCCGCTCCGCGAGTAAGCATAAAATACTGAAGTCAAGATTTCGCTCCGCAAATCACAATTTCGATAATAGTAAACGCACCCGCGTCGCAAGTAACTACTAAAAAATAATAAATTACCACATGGCGCAGCCAGCAAACAAGCGTACACTACTCGGGATAGACGCTTTCTGGGATAAACCAACACCCGACCCTCCTCTTTGCTGGGAGAACTGGAGAGTGCAATACAAATTGTCACTATTGGCAAAGGAAATTATAATTCTCGACACTCTACTTGGACCCAAACCCGAGATGGTGGACATCCCACTCGAACCAATATACGAGGAAACGATAGTCGGTTCTTCTGCACAATCGGAGAGGGAAAGGAATGTTCGCAACGCACAACAAAAGATGAATTGGCAAAATAAATGCCAACGGCTAATCGAGATCGGCATAATGTGCGGTGACAAGCCGTGGACACTTGCGGATCGCACAACAGTGTCTCTCCTCTATCTGAGTATCGGAGTGGAACGACGTTGCATTCTTAACTGCAATAACCCGCACATCATGATTGATACTGTATCTACTGCAGAATTTTGGAAGATCGTGGAAGAGGCATTCATCCGCCCCCCAAAACATCACTTTTGATCGTCACGTTTTCTTAATTACGAAACAACTCCGGGGAGAAACAGTAGAACATTTCTACGTTAAACTAAAAGTATTGTCAGAAAAATGCGACTTCAAAAATAAAGAGGAAACTTTGACACGTGATGTATTCATAACTAACTTGATTGATCCGGAAATTCAAAAAGAGCTTCTCAAACAGACAGTGGAACCGCGTCAGGCTTTAGAATTAGCAATCAATATGGAACTCGGGATGCGTAATCAACGCCAAATTCAGCAGCACAACAAGATTCTCATTCCAGCCAGTGTTAACGCAGTACAGTTTCCAAATAGCTCTCGAACACCAAATTGGTCAAATCGGAACAATTTTCACAGACAAAACAACCGCTCCGCACTCTATTTTTCAAACTGTGGGGGAATTTGGCTCCCCAATCACCACGATAAATGTAGCGCAAAAAGTAAAATTTGCAATAATTGTGGACTCTTAAATCACTTTGCAAAAGTCTGTCGGAAACAAAAGAACGCAAAACCACAAAGCTCTAAGAAAAGGGCTGTAAACACTGTGGAAAAAGAGCCACATCCGGAAGATTCAGTGAACTTCCTTCAACCAGCTAAACTCTATAAATCAGATTACAGCAGCGGGGAGGATAGTACGGTTGCGGTAATCGAAAATGCTGTAGAGAAAGTTGAGCCCCTCAACATGCCCATCAAAATCGGTAATATCACTACTACACTGCTCCTGGACTCCGGACGCGCATGCTGTATTCGCAATTGCTCACTCGCGTTGCAAGTGTGCGAAGCAGTCCTTGAGTTTTCTGGTTCAGCGGAAAGGTGTTCCCACAACTTCGGACTTTCTCGAATGAGCTAATTCATGTCGAAGGAAAGATGAAATCTCCAATCACAAGCAACGGATGGACTTTTGATTCAGCAACATTCACCGTCGTAGCTGATGGTCTCAAATCTCTAATTGGCCGAGACTTGTTTGATCAACTAGGATTATCTAGGACACCATCTACAACCCTTAAATGTAATCTCGACCACAACATTTCTGCGTCAGAATTTAAAGAACAAATCGCAAAATTTTTCCGGAATTATTATCACGCATTGGAATATCTAAAAATCATGTAGCTAAATCTAAATTTCACAAAGAGTTTCAACCTAGACATCAAAAAGTCAGACGTATTCCGATCAACTTGCAAGATAAAGTCAATAACGAACTGATGAAATTACTAGACGAAAAACATATAATAAAACTTTCTATTTGTCCTGATAATTTTTTCATATCACCAATAGTGGCTGTAAAGAAAGATCAAATGATCAAGCTTGCGCTGGATTCTAAAATATTAAACAAAGCCAATCACAAGAACAAATATCAAATGTCGAATATCGACACACTTATGGAATCTATTTCGCAGCAAATTAGTGCTCCCGCGTCGCAAGACTCAATATATTCTTCTACGCTAGATATGAAGTACGCGTACAGCCACTTAAATCTGGATACTAACACGGCAAACCACTTCAACTTTAACATAATTAGCGGTGATATGACCGGCACTTACAGATTTCAAACAAGATTTTACGCGTTAACATGTATGCCAGCAGAATTTCAAAAAGCAATGGATTATACCCTAATTGGTCTAAAGAATACCTATTTTTTCTTAGACGACATTTTGGTTGTAAGCAAGGGGTCACTGGAAGAACCTAAATGTTATGTTATGAGCTGCCTTAGACGTTTAGATGACGAAAATCTTAGAACAAACCTTCCAAATTGTCACTTCGCAAAATTGGAAATTGATTGGATGGGTATCATATTTCTCAACGGGTATCTCGCCCATCGACTGTAAAACGTCTGCCATCTTAGCTCTTGAAGCCCCGAAAACTCTAAAGAAACTCCATTCTTTTCTGGGGTCGGTACATTATATCGGTAAATTTATTCCGAATTTTGCTCAAATTAGTCACCTATCTTCTAACCCCAGCACACCTCTGACATCAAGCCCTCAAGTCCCTACTTTTGATCACATTATTGGAAAACCCTTCAGCAAATCACTGACCGCATCATTAACAAGTAAGGACGCCGTATTAAAAGTGTCGAAAGTATAATGTTAATTGTTTAAAGTATGGAAAGATATACGTACCTCATCTACGTGCTGATTTACATCTTGGTTATTTATGAAATGAGTGAATGCAACAAGGAGCTAACACGTGCTATTTATACTAGATTTGTCCCCAACTTTTCATATTGCTATAGGTGATATGATGACCCTTGATCTTTTAGAGAAGTAAATTATCAGAGTAAATAGCTAGTTAAGATCGGATGTCATAAGAAGTCAAGGAAGTTATAAATTAAAGGTGATCACCATGAATGTAAAAGTGCGGTAATTTGGGGGAATAAATATGGACTGAATTTCGTGTCAATCGCCACAGTTGTCAACCATTATTTCTAATTTAACTATTCGATTACAAGATTTGTCTCTGCGTTCCCATTAACCGACAGGTTATGGGCCCAGAGCTTTTCTAAGTTAAGTAATCAACCCCCATCGTAAATAGAAAAACGTTGTTGCTGCGCCTCTTTGCTACATAAGAGGATCGCTGAAATCACTGGGGGAGGAAGACAGAGAAGACAAGGAGAGACAAGCCTTGTAGTCAAGAAGTGGCCAAGTGAGACCAGAAGATGCAAGAGTAAGAAGCTTGTGTAACTGGTTGGGGGACTTCAGTTGTGGAGTTGGAAGCTTTTGTAAGTGGTTGGGGGACTTCACTTATGAAGTGAACAGTTTGTGAAGCTGGTTGGGGGACTTCATCTGTTGAGTCGAGAGCTTGTGTACCTGGTCGGGGGACTTCAATCGTGGAGTGCTAAGTGTGTGTAGCTAAGCAGTGGATTCTGCTTGTGAAGTAAAGAGTGAGTGGAGCTGTTGTGGGGGATAAAAAGGAGCGCGGAGGTTCAATTGTATAACAGAGCTGTCGGGGAACCAGGATTGCTTAGTATAGCTGAGAACAGCTCAGCTTAAACAACTGTTTCATTTTCAATTGTGTGTGCTGTGCTTCTGTAAGATACAAGTTTGGTCGAAAGACACAAAAGTTGGTGGTAAAAGATTTCTTATTTAGGACTAGGATTAGGGTTCGAGTACATTATCCTCGGAGGGTGTTGGTATCCTCATCGTGCTTAATCGCGGCAGAAAAACCCTGGCTCAATGTCAATGTCCTGCTTTCGATTTTGTCAAGGATATTACAGAACTCGAACAGAACACCAACTTCTAGATTAATTTAGTCGACCAAACTCTTTTTGCTGAGTGTTTTTTTTCTAACAAGTGCTACCATATTACAACAAGTGCTAACCTGGTGCTAAAAAGCATTTTTTGGATACACAAACATAACGACGCACCGCTTCATCGCCCTATAACACAGCCACCAACAAGAAACAGATTCAAACACGCGTAGAAAGGAAAACAGTTTTGATCTAAGTCCGAACAAGATTTTTTTCAGAGCCCGACCCTTTTTACAAAAGAATATTTACCTAGAGCAGTACTAGCTTAGAAAAACAAAGGACATAGTTGGGGCAGCATAAGTCTTTGTTTCAGTAGGGAACAATTAAAGCTAAATTGTTAACTTGAGACGAACGGAAAGTAAACGAAAGTAAGGCAGACCTAACAATGAGCTCCATATTAGAAAGATTGGTATTCAGCGGGCGTGAAGATGATTTCTTGTATTTTGCTGAACAGTTTGAGGCTCGTATGCACTCTTTAAAACTTGGTAAAGTTCTTAGTGGAGAAGCCACCTATCTAGATTACGTGCCAGCTGTTAGAAAAAATTCTTCGGAGGAGCAACATAGGCAAGCTATAGAAAAAGGGAGGGAAGAATTAGAAGAGAAAAAGAAGACATTGTGGAACGAGTTAGTTCAGGTTTTAGACAAAATATCAGTTCTTTTTCTTAGACCACATAAGGGTGATGGTACTAGAGCTTGGGATGTACTGTGTAAACGCTTCAAAAGTTTTGAGAGACCCCAGCTACACAAATTGATAGCGCAATTAACTAGCCTTAGGAAGACTTCAAGTGAGAGTATAGTAGATTATCTCACCAGAGCAGATGATATGCAATACAACTTAACACTAGTGAATGAAGGAATTAGTGAAAAAATGTTTGTCTCAATAATTCTAAAAGGGCTCCCGAAGGAATATGAAAATTTCGCAACACTCGTGAAATACAGCAAAGACGAGAAAACTCTAGAGGAAATAAAACGAGACCTGATAAACTTCGATAATGAAAATGTAAAAACCAAAACAGAGAGCGTATTCTTTAATAAGGAACGGAAATGCTTCAACTGCCAGAAAATGGGACATATCGCAAAAGAATGTAGGTTTAAGAAAACGATTCCTGAACAAACCAAAGCTTCTCAAATGAAATGTTTTAAGTGTGGTGAGCACGGACATATAGCTAAATTTTGTAGAAAACAACAGAAATATGAGAAAAAGTTTGTAAGTCAAAGCAGGAGAACCAACCAGAGGGGCACGCAAAATTTAGATGAGGAGCAGAATTTAGAAGAAGAAGAAGAAGAGATCTTTTCCTTCTTTCAAACGTCGGAAAACAACCTTGCAAATGAGCTAGTTTTAGACTCAGGTGCTACCAGTCATATGATTAGAGATAAAAGTTTATTCATAGATATAGACAAGGAGTATTCTGGTACCATCACTAATGCAAACAGCAGTAAAAGTTCAATTAGTGGGAAAGGAACAGTTGAAATTAGGGTTTTGGATTCCAATGGTTTAGCGCGAAAAATAAGATTAAATTTTGCGTTGCTTGTTCCCAACAACACAAGGAATCTGATATAAGTGTCAAAACTTAGAGCAACAGGCAATGAGGTCGTCTTTGGTGTGACTTTAGAAATACGAACAAAGAACGGAACAGTTTTCTATTTCGAGGAAAGAGATAGTTTATTTATCTGGCACAACATTGATTACGGCGAGCAGTGCAACTTAGCAAATGGAGATCCCCTTAGTTTGTGTCATAAGCGTTTGGGTCATAACAATGTTGAGGACATATACAAATTAAAAGATCACGCAGTGGGGCTAAAAGTAAACGAGCATGATTTAGCAAACTGTGAAATATGTCAGCTAAATAAATCAAAGAAACTTCCAGTACCAAGAGACTCAGGAACAAGAGCAAGTGAAGTCTTAGAAATTGTTCATACCGACATATTAGGGCCCATCCAACCGGAAGCGGTTTATGGTCATAGGTATGCAATAGGGTTCGTGGATAGTTTTAGCAGATATCAGAAACTATATTTTTTGAGGACAAGGGACGAGGCCTCTGAAAAAGTTGAACAGTTCTCTGCAGACATAGGACAACCAGGAACCTTAGTTTGTGACGGTGCAGGGGAATATGTGTCAAATGACATAAAACAATTATGTAGACAAAAAGGCGTTAGGCTTGAGTTCTCGGCACCGTATAAATCACAAGAAAACGGAAAGGTTGAGAGGAATTGGGGGACAATCACCCCAATGGCTAGATGTCTTTTAGAGCAGTCAGGTTTAGAAAAAGAGTATTGGCCTTATGCACTTAACATGGCAAGTGAGATTAAAAATTTTTGTTTCCATTCAGGTATTCAGAAGACACCTTTTGAGGCAATGTACAAGAAGAAACCTAACTTAGAATCTATCAAAGTGTTTGGTTGTTCAGCTTTCGTTCATGTTGAAAAAAATTTTCGTGGTAAGATTGATAGAACTTCTCAAAAAGGAATATTCTTAGGGTCTTCAGACCATAGTAAAACTTATCTGGTAGGTATTCCAATTGACAAAGGGGTCTTTAAGGTTAGAAAATCTCGCAATGTAACTTTCAACGAAAAGGAAATGTTTATTGAAGTCAAAGAAAAGAAGGAGGAGATAGTCAACAAGCATCATTCAGATGGTGATAGAGATTTAAACCCGGTAGCTTTCCTTAGTGAAATTGTTAACAACGAATTGCTACCTAAGTCTATTGATGAAGCAATTAGGGATAAAAACTGGTACGAGGCAATGAAGTTAGAATACAACTCATTAGTGGAAAATAAAGTTTGGGAACTGGTAGAGAACAAAGGAAATAAACCCATTGGTAGCCGCTGGCACTTTGCTCTTAAGTTTGGTCCTAGCGGTGAGATAACAAGGTATAAGGCAAGATTCGTAGCAAAAGGATTTAGCCAAGTTCCAGGTCTGGATTACAACGAAACCTACACACCAACAACACGCCTCTCAACAATTCGAGTACTGATAAGCTACGCAGTATATAAAAACACCGAGTTAAAACAAATGGATATCAAAACAGCATACTTAAACGCTGACATCGAAGAAGAAATCTTTATGCAACAGCCCGAAGGGTTTGAGAAGTTTGACAAGCAAGGAAATCCATTAATTTGTAAGCTGAGGAAAAGTTTATATGGATTGAAACAGTCCGGTAGAAATTGGTACTTAACAATCAAAACTTTTCTCCACCAATTAGGTTTCATGCCGGCTATTCAAGATGAGTGTCTTTTCATTAAGAAAGGAGAAAATGGTATAGAGGGATCAGTGTGTCTTTGGGTCGATGATATGGTGATATTAGGATTGCAGGAAGACTTTTGTGAAAACTTTAAAAATAAAGTTAGCGAGCAATTTCAAATTAGCAGTTATGGAGATCTTAGCTGGTTCTTAAATATAAAAATTGAGCGAACACAAAACAAAATTATGCTAAGCCAAGAAGCATATGTAGAAAAATTACTAGAGAAGTTTAACATGAGCGAATCAAAGACACTGGAAACACCTTTAGATGTTAGCCTGAAACTATCAAAATTAGATTCACCAGAAATAGGCCGCAATGAGCATAGAGAAAGGCAATCATGTGATTATAGGGGTATAGTGGGATGTTTGAACTATTTGGCATTAACAAGTAGACCAGATAATGCGCACGCAGCCAATTTATTGAGTTCGTTTGTTGAAAATCCTGGAAGGCGACATTGGAATGCGGCAAAAGGGTGTTTACGTTACCTAAAAGGTACAAAATCAGAGAAGATGATTTTTAGAGAAAGTGAGAAACTGGAGTTAACAGGATTTTCAGACTCAGATTGGGCAGGCAACATAGACAATATAAAAAAGTACGAGTGGTTTTTGTTTTAAACTTAATAATAGTTCAGGTGCAATCAGTTGGGCTAGCAAGTTACAAAAGTGTGTATCTACTTCAACAGCTGAGGCTGAGCTTAACGCCGTAGTAGAGGCCAGTAAAGAAGCAGTACATTTAGTTAACCTATTACGAGAATTAGATTTAGAAATCCAGCAGCCAGTAAACGTCTTTGTAGACAACCAAGCTTGTATTGCTCTAAGTAAAAATTCGATGAATCACGGAAAGACAAAGCACTTTTCATTAAAAGTGCACTTCGTTCGGAATTTAGTCCAAAGTCGACTATTAGAGCTAAACTACTTACCTACCGATCGCATGCCGGCAGACACACTTACAAAAGCATTGGGCAGGACCAAAGTATCACTTTTTCGTGATGTCCTTCTCGGAACAAACACTTAACATGATAGGAGGAGTGTCGAAAGTATAATGTTAATTGTTTAAAGTATGGAAAGATATACGTACCTCATCCACGTGCTGATATACATCTTGGTTATTTATGAAATGAGTGAATGCAACAAGGAGCTAACACTTGCTATTTATACTAGATTTGTCCCCAACTTTTCATATTGTTATAGGTGATATGATGACCCTTGATCTTTTAGAGAAGTAAATTATCATAGTAAATAGCTAGTTAAGATCGGATGTCATAAGAAGTCAAGGAAGTTATAAATTAAAGGTGATCACCATGAATGTAAAATGCGGTAATTTGGGGTAATAAATATGGGCTGAATTTCGTGTCAATCGCCACAGTTGTCAACCATTATTTCCAGTTTAACTATTTGATTACAAGATTTGTCTCTGCGTTCCCATTAACCGACAAAAAGAAGTCCGCGACTGCATCTTGAATAACAACGAAAGTTGTTTAAAAGCCCTCAACCCATATATCCACTCATATTGGAGTGATCTACGCGTGCGATCCGGTTGCGTTTTTATTGATGAAAAGGTGGCGATACCAAACGTATTGCGAGAGGCCTTACTCGAAGATATACACAGAAGCCACCCGGGTAAATGTAGGATGATTTGTATGGCCACGCACTGCTATCGGTAAGAACTTAAAATCTGTAATCCCTTTTAACAATTTAAACCTCATATACCATGTGTTGAACCAAATCAAGAATTGCGAATTGATTTTGGGGGACCTTTCTTTGACGAAAACTATAATGAAGTATACTTCTTAGCTGCTATAGACCAATTTTCCAAATGTCCAACTGCCTGTATATATGAAAAGGCCAATGGGCCGCATGTGCTCAAATTTTTGGAGATGTATATAGAAAATCATGGAGCTCCACGCTCCATCAGGTTAGATCAAGCGAAATGTTTAATTGGAAATCGGGTAAAGACTTTCTGCAATAAGAACAATATTCAAATTATTGAAGCTCCAGTTAATGATCATTGTGCTATTGGTTTGGTGGAAAGATTAATTCAAACAATTAAGAATAGATTGGCATGTAATAAAGAAGAGAAATCCGCAAGTAACACATTTCATATAAGACATGCATTAAAAATAATCATTCATCAATTGCGAATCTGCAAACGGAAAACAACAAAGATCTCGCCATTCGAAGCACGTTTTGGTCGAAAACCTAATACCCCGCTTAGCGTAATCGCTACAAAACCTAAATTGTCTAATCTGTCTGACGAAAATATCGTCAATCCTTATTTAGATGAGGACACTGTACCACCTGAGGCGATCCTTCCCGACGACAAATGGGTAAACGGATACCGCAGCGATATAGAAGTGGATGACTTGCGCAGCAAGAGAAGCAAGTCAACGCGAACAAGCGAATACGGATGGAGAATCACGCTTTATACGCACAAACACGTGCCGCCCAATACATAACAGAGCGAGCACTTTAACTCAAACTGGCCCGCAAAGTGCACGGAAAAAGAAGGTCCAAGAAAAGATTGGAGGGCCTCTATGAAGTGTTGGCGCCAGGATCCAACATACTGAAGGTCAGCACAACGACGTCCACCATCAAAGAGCCAGGAAACCCATGGTAACAGTCCGCAATAGCGTTATTGCAAAATTTGGCACGACACAGGAGAGACAGACTCCATTAAAGGTTTACGCGGATAAAAGAGGTCCCCGAACGTTTGAGAAGTTAGTAGAAGAACAAATTCAATCACACATAAAGCATTTCACGCGCAAACTTAAAGGCGAGAAGAAAATGAAGTATAGAAAACGAGATCCGGTCAGCGGAGTATCGTCGTCACGCTCTAACATTTCACGCGCGATGCGAGGGCGAATTCCAAAAATCCCAAACTTTGTTGCTTTCCGAAATCAAACTGTTTTACCTCAATATGATTTGCCAAGCGAAATGGTTATTCCAGAACAATGGCTTCCTCATCGGCACTTCAACAAGTGGATTCCGCTCCAACACACGGCAAACGTTCCTCAGATAGAAATAGACGAAGCCCGTCATATTATTGTTTTGAATCATCATCAGATTCAGACATTACAGCCCCTCCCAAACGTCCACGCAGAGCGGGAGATGTTTAAAATCATCAGCCTCCACCTGAATCGATACCGTCGAAACTGTCCAGCACATTGCTGATCAACAGCTGGACGAAACCAACATATCCCCGATAATAGGAGACGTCTCGCTACCTTCCCCGCAAAATCAATCAATCCTGGATATTGATACTCCGACGTTGGTACTCTCTATGACAGTATTCGAAGCTGAAAATCAACAAACGGTGGATGAGTAAAGCGCGAATAAAAACTGATTTCTACTTCAAACTGAATCAATTATAATCTTTAAAATTAATATTACCTATTTCTTAGCTATGATAACCAGTACATACATTGTTATTATTTATTTAACCGCGACCAAGTATTAATTTGTAAATATTGTTATTATTTTATACATACGAAAATTGCTATTGTCACATTTTTTTTGTCGAACCAAGGGGCATGTGATACCCAAGGATATCATCCTTTGTTTTTTATTTGATGTTGTACATTTTAATACGATGCTCTTAGTTTAGTTCTATTTATTTGCCCTTCATCATGCATTTCACACTTTGTTCAATTCTTGTCTATTGTCATTTCATTATTTCCTTTCTTGGTTTCCCGCTTCGTGATCAGACATGTCTGATCACACCTTCTAGATTTGCTTATAAGCACTTCAGTTCACTTCTCAAGTTTTGCAATTCAATATCAGTTGAATAACTCTCTTTTGAAACCCGCTCCGCGAGTAAGCATAAAATACTCAAGTCGGGACTTTGCTACGCGAATCACAATTTCAATAATAGTAAACGAACCCGCGTCGCGAGTAACTACTCAATAATAATAAAGTACGACAGTCTCGTTCGATTTTTAATGACCGATCGTTGTAAAAGTTCTATCACCAAACACAATAAATATATTTATCTGAGCATTGCTTAGACGTCAAAAAAGATTGAGTTATGTCTACTGAGAATAAACTACAGGCTGAATGAAGTATATTATAAAACATGCCTAGTTCAGAAGTTCACTGATGTTTTCTTAAACCAAACATATATACAAAGTCATAAGAGCCATCAGATATAAAATGCACACTCGGAATAGACTTACTGGTACCAATTAGATGAGCCAGTTTGATTTCTTGATTAGTGAGGTTAAATCAAGAGACTGCACAAAGAAAGAGAAGTTCTGGCAAAACACAGGAGTTCATTTTCAGTTTTCAGATACAGTTTTCTGAAACGCTTTGCCAAAACCTTAAAAACCATGAGCCCGAACTCAGAAGCTAATATGTTATGTTCACTGGAGCCCTTTTTTAATGAATGCGTTTATTGCGTTGTCAGTAGTTAACATATCCAAACAAAATTTGAAAGTGTTTTGTTAAAGAAAGATTGCGCCCCAATACAATCTGGATAATTTCTTAATGTAAATGTCCGGGTAGAGAACAAAACTGGTCCTCATATGGCTGCACGTCTAAATAAAACAACTGATCGCGCCAAATAATTGCAAAGGCGATTATTTGGCAAATGAAAATTTTCATTTTTTAAATAGAAAAGTCTGATTTGGATACATATGGAATTAAATTAGCGAAAAGGGGAAATATTTGAAATCAGGAAGACTCTTATAGAAACTTGAAGTTTCTATAAGTTTGAAGAAACAAAGTTAGCCCTCATTTAGAGTTTAAAAAGTTTTTGTTATCGGTTTCCAGGTCTCTACATTTGGCAATTTTAAGCAAAGTGGCCTGAAATGCATACTTGCTACCACTTCTTGCGAATTCAAACAAACAGGGCTAAAAAGCATATTAGCAACCATTTGTGAAGAAAGAATCCGAAATTTGAAAGAAAGCATAAAATTTTCAAAAAAACTGGGATCAAACGCTTCAGCAACCGAACTCTGGAACTCTGGTGAGATATCTGTAAAACTGAAACCAAAAACAATTTTTTCGACAAGCAAATTAAACCAACATTAACAAAAATTGGGGCTAAAGTTGCAGAAATTGTGAATAAACACAACGGAAATTGATCTACAATGACCAAAATTTAAACCTTGAGAAATTTTCGAGAAAATGGAATTCAAAATGTTTTTTTATAAGTACTGCTGGACGGGTTTTTTTTAATGATACCGCTCACAACTCTCATGAATCTATCAATAGGCCAAAATTACTGAACCAAATTGAAAGAACCCATTTGAGCATATAGTTCCTCCCTCCCACTAAAAGGATTGAAGAAATCCGCACGAAAAAATACCACAAATGCACTCAACCCCAACATTACTGTTTCAGTGCTGCACGATTGACCATAATGCGCGGGGCAAGGCCATGTCCTATAGCGGCTAGTGCTATCAAAACCGAACAAATTATAATCGATATTCAATATTGAAATCGGGAATTATTTTTTAGACGCAAACATTCAAACCTTACAGTGTTCAACGTACTATTCTTTATTAGCTCTCGTTAATAGCTTATAATCAGGTTTTTTGATTGGATCTCGCACAATCATACCATTTAAATATTTACTCATATAATTACCTTATATAAAAAGAACCTATCGGATTTCTAAAAGGATTTGGTGCGGGTTTTATCGTGACAAACCCGGTTTCTTTGAGAAAATGTGTTCGGTTCAGATTTTATCTTGAGATATAGAATAATTTAGGCAAGATTGTTCTCTCTACTGACCAGAAAGTAATCCTAGAATGAATTTGATTGAGTGATTTGAAATTAAAGGACATAAAATGTCTGATGCGATAGACATACAACTTAATTCGGTCGCATTTCGAAACGTTGTTACTTTTTTTGACAGTGCGCTTAGCATATAAAAATGCTTTTTTAAAATATTTAATTGTTAGAGATCTGGGCAAATAGAAGAACTAATTTTTGAAAAAGCGTTTTGAAAAGGAAGAACAAACTGAACACTTTTTTCTGAACTGGAACTGAAATCATCACTGAAGAAAAAAATTTTAATTTCAGGAACATTGTTTTAATTTGCGTATACTGATGAACGTAGGGGTGCAGTGAAAAGAGCTTACGCTTTTGAGACCTAGAGAATTGTTTCTACTCTCGTATCTCATGGCTCGCATTTTTCAGCACAGTAAAACCAGTTGCCCTGTCTAAAATAAAGTATGATAGAGTAGCAAGAACTTACTTATTTGATCAATTTTAGAATCAGCAGTTAAACATGGGGATTGAGTCGTACTCAAGTTTTTTTTAATATCAAATTTTTTTCTGAATGCAGAAAGGGGTGTTCTCTTTTTGTTTTTACATGATTTCTATTTACTGTTAGACCTAGCGAGGAATCCATTTTATATTGGTGTCGGTTTGCCCGAATGCTACTCTCATTGTGATGCATTCCCTAGTCTAGACATGGAATTTATGAAAAGAGCTAATAATTCGAAGTGGGTGGGGGGGGGGGTGGCAAATATAAATTAAACTACATGGTCGAGGACCCTAGTTAAAGTCGAGGCTTTTTCTTTTCATAGACAATATTGGGACCATCAGAATTCTTTTCATGAGTCGAGCAAAATTTTTTTTCGTAGACAATATTAGGTCCATCAAAATTCTTTTCATGAGTCGAGCCAAATTCTTTCCATAGACAATATTAGGTCCAACAAAATTCTTGTCAATTCATTTCGTGTCTGTGCCTCAGTGCTCTTGCACTCGAAACCATTGTAGGCTCACTGAAAGCTTTGTGTTGTGCAGGAACAATCAAAAGAAAACTGAAAACGTATACAGTTGTCCGATTTCTTACACAAAACACTTGCTTGCTTCCTTCAAATAATACTGAAAAAGCAAAATATGTTAGATCCGCTAGATCAGAATAATTCGTTAGATACATTAGAATATTTTGGGTCATTAGATTTGTTAGTTTTGTTCGAAATTGAAAAAATGAGCAAACAGTTGGACTTCTTACTACTTCATATTTGTTTCTATAACAAGAAAAGTAAAAAAGAAAAAGAAATGCCAATTAAATCTTCTGTTTTGTGGGGGGGGGGGGGCTATAAGGGGAAAGACCCGAGAAAAGCATGTTTTCGTTTTTCCAGCCGTTGGATTTTGAGATATCGGTGAAGAAAACCGACTTGTAACAGATTTGGCGGAAAATTGTACTGTTCGGAATGTTAGGAAAAAGTGGGTCACTTTAACGACAGTCATTTTGTTTTTAATCCACTACCCTATGGCTTGATCACAAAAATTTTGACCCTCCTTGCTTTGAAATTGACCAAATTTGGAAAGAATTTGATGGAAAACGTCATGATGTCGCCAATAATGGCTTCGCTCCATTTCGTTTTTTTACCTCAACTACTTCAAGCAATTGACTAAAAGCTAATGGCGAATGTGCCCTGATTAAGTGAAAAAGGAGTGTGTGCATTTAGGTTAGGAATAATTCCGTTTCCTGTTTTGTATCGTTATTTAATTTTTTTTAACAATCATGATTAATGGCGTGGTAATTCTGCCTTAAAAAATTAGCTAATGTGTTTCACAGTAAAAAGAAACTAACTTGAAAATTTGTCAAATTAAATTGAGTTAAAAATTTAATAAAATGAAAGCATTCGATTTTACCAATGAAGTCCCAATGTCATTAAAGTTATTGAAAATCAATATGTTCGCAAATTCAGTACCAGGCCACCAGGCCACTTGGCCGACTGTTAAAAGAGCTGCTAAAATGTCTGATAATTTGTACTCAAAAGAAAATTATTAACTGAATCAGATTCGATAAAAAAAACAGCAACGCTACTCTGCTTGAAGTCATTGAGATTTTCTGGCGTTTATTGAAAACCAATTAGCGTGTTTTATTTGGAATTCCGATGAAGCTCATGACTTAAGACTCGTTTTTTTCCGACGAAATTCCAGCTATGTATGCAAAAACGACGCCGGATTATAATTTCAGGCTCTGCTTGCCTTCTGCACTATTAAATTCGCTTTGGCGTTTTCAAAAATTATGTGGTCAATTCTACTCACTGTAATCCATATCATCCGTCTTGATATGAAAGTTTCAATATCAACCAACTCTTGGGAACCCAATGTCGGGTACATCTCGGAGTTAAGCTTTCTTCTTTTACCCATGTCCATTTTTGTTACAGATACTTTTTTTGAGATTTCGCCAAGTTTTTACAAGACTCTTTCAGAAAATAACTTGTCAAAAACAGATATGAGTAAACTAACGTTATCATTGTCAAAAATTAATGCTGATGACAGAAATCAATAAGTAGATAAAAAGACAACCAAAAAATGATGCTCCATTAAACAAAATTTTCCCTCTCAAAAGCTTCTCCAGACTAGTTCGCATTTCTATTCAAAATTTTTTTTTACTTAAAAAAATTTGTAGAGTTCATTGCTGCTGCTGATAAAAACAACGGAAATAGCTGAACTATATTACTAATTTCGAGGTTTTTCTGTTTGAAAAAATCGCGTGCTCATTTTGTTCGATTGCTCATTCTTATTTTGAAGAAAAGAAAGCTGATATGTGGACAAAACACTGATCAAACATCTTTTTCAAGAATCTTTGGATCTATTCTGTTTCGCGGAGTTTTTCAATTAAACTTCCCACAGAAACCAAGTCTCTATTTTGTTTTCCTCCTCCCAGTGTTTTTATGACCACGCTAAAAATTATGTGTGGTTGTCTAGCCCAATACCATGTCAAAGATAGCACGTGCGCTTTGGGGCCTGAAATTTAATTGCCTGTTACACTAAGTGCCAAAAAGAATAGATCCAACACAATCACTTTAAAGAAAATTTCGTAGAGAAGTTTCTGTTATCCTTAATTCTATATACATTGAAAAACACTGCAGAAGACCCAAAATTACATGAGCATTACAATTGACTCTACAAACGAAGTAGATTTGGGTCACTAGATCGGTTGGAAGTTGAAAAAATGAGCAAACAGATGGATGACTCTTTACTAACTTAATATTTGTTTCTATAACAAGAAAAGTAAAAAATTAAAAGTAATACCAATGAAATCTTCAGTTTTTTTTTGGGGGGGGGCTATAATGGGAAAGACCCAAGAAATGCATGTTTTCGTTTTCCCAGCCGTTGGATTTTGAGATATCGGTGAAGAAAACCGACTTGTAGCAGATTTGGCGGAAAATTGTACTGTTCGGAATATGAGGAAAAAGTGGAAAAAGTGGGTCGCTTTAACGACAGTCATTTTGTTTCTTATCCACTACCCTATGGCTTGATCACAAAAATTTTGACCCTCCTTGCTTTGAAATTGACCAAATTTGGAAAGAAATTGATGGAAAACGTCTTGATCTCCCCAATAATGGCTTCATTCCGGCTCGTTTTCTTACCTCACTTACCTCAAACAGTTGACTAAAAGCTAATGGCGAATTTGCCCTGGTTAAGTGAAAAAGGAGCGTGTGCATTTAGGTTAGGAAAAATTCTGTTTCCTGTTTTGTATCGTTATTTAATTTTTTTTAACAGTCATGATTAATGGCGTGGTAATTCTGCCTTAAAAAACTAGCTAATGTGTTTCACAGTAAAAAGAAATTAACTTGAAAATTTGTCAAATAAATTGAGTTAAAAATTTAATAAATTGAAAGCATTCGATTTTACCAATGAAGTCCCAATGTCATTAAAGTTATTGAAAATCAATATGTTCGCAAAATCAGTACCAGGCCATATGGCCGACTGTTAAAAGAGCTGCTAAAATGTCTGATAATTTGTACTCAAAAGAAAATTATTAACTGAATCAGATTCGAAAAAAAACAGCAACGCTACTCTGCTTGAAGTCATTGAGATTTTCTGGCGTTTATTGAAAACCAATTAGCGTGTTTTATTTGGAATTCCGTTGAAGCTCATGACTTAAGTCTCATTTTTTGTCCGGACGAAATTCCAGCTATGTATGCAAAAACAACGCCGGATTCTAATTTCAGGCTCTGCTTGCTTCCTGCATTATTAAATTCGCTTTGGCGTTTTCGAAAATTATGAGGTCAATAATAATGATAATAATAAAAATAATATTAATAATATTAATAATAATAATAATAATAATAATAATAATAATAATAATAATAATAATTTTATTAATAATAATAATAATAATAATAATAATAATAATAATAATAATAATAATAACAATAATAATAATAATAATAATAATAATAATAATAATAATAATAATAATAATAATAATAATAATAATAATAATAATAACAATAATAGTAATAATGAATTCGACTAAACATGGTTACAACCATCTTGGAAGTCCCCAGATTAGTAGGGGAGAAATCAAGTTTCAGTAATTAAAATTTCTCGAAAACTTTCCATCCTGAAGGATAAATTTTACATTTGAATCTTTTCACTGCCTCCCCTTCCAAAAAGCTCTTCACTTCTTTTCGAAACCGACAAGGATTTTTGTGAGATTTTTTTCTTCACTGTAATCCATATCATCCGTTTTGATATAAAAATTTCAAAATCAACCAACTCTTGGGAACCCAATGTCGGGTACATCTCGGAGGTCAGCTTTCTTATTTTTTCTATGTCCACCTTTGTTACAGATACTTATGTTAATATTTTGCCAAATTTTAACAGCACTCTTTAAAAAAATAACTTTTTAAAAACGGATATGGGTAAATTAGCGTTAACATTGTCAAAAATTAAAGCTGATAACAGAAATGAACAAGTAGAATAAAAGACCACCAAAAATTGATGCACCAATAACCAAAATTTTCCCTCTCAAGAGGTTCTGCAGACTCGTTAGTTCGCATTTTTATTCAAAATCCGTTTACTTTTAAAAATTTGTAGACTTCAATTTTGCTGCTGATAAAAACAACAGAAATAGCTTAACTATATTACTAACTTTGAGCTTTTCCTGTTTGAAAAAGTCGCTTGCTCATTTTATTCAATTGTTCATTTTTACTTCAAAGAAAAGAAAACTGATATTGTAAAAAAATACTGATCAAATTTCTTTGCCAGAATTTTTGGATCTCTTCTTTTTCACGGAGCTTTTCAATTATACTTCCCTTAAAAATCATGTATCTATTCTGTTTTCCTCCACCCAGTGTTTTTATGCCCACACTAAAAATTAAGTGTTGTTATATAGCCCAATATCATGTTAAAAATAGCACGTGCGCCTTGGGGCCTGAAATTCAATTGCCCATTACGCTGGGTGCCAAAAGAATTGATCCAACACAATCACTTTAAAGAAAGTTTTGTAGAAAAGTTTCTGTTATACTTGATTTTATTTTACAAAAACCTTGTGCAAACGACGCAAAATTACTTGAGCGTTACAATTGACTCTACAAACAAAGTAGATGACTATTTTAAGTAAAGAGATTTGGTTCCATTTTCCAAGCAGAGTTAAAATTCTCTTTTTCTGGTTTCTGAAAAATCATATTCAAATAAACCCTCAACATTCAATAAACCCCAAAATTGGGGTCTAAATGAGCTTTATAGGACGAATAACAAAACTTCTTTAATTCCAGCTGCAATTTGAGCTGAACCTCGGGCGCAGGCTCCTTTGGCTCCGAATTTTGAGTCTGATAGGCTTCCTGATTTTTTCTAACATATATCTAGGGCCTGAACTTGCTTGTATAAGTGCTCTAGAAGAAAAATTTCGCTCTTTTGTGCATGTCTAAAAGAAGAGGTTCCATTTTTTTACTCCCGAAAGTAGAAAACTCGGAAAACGTTCTCACTAAAGTTGAAAACTCAGAAAAAAGGCTGAATACTAAATTTCAGGCAACATGAAACGTATCAAAGACAAATTAAGGCTTAAAAATTTTCGTGATTTTAGACATATTGCAAAAAGTTGATAAACTACATTGCACTGGTTATTGGTCAGGCGTAGCACTTGGCAGACTGCTACCAGAAATCGTTGTGTAAAAATCGGGCTGCGACTTTATCGCTCTAAGATTAAATTATTTAGCTTTAGTGCGTGATCCTAATGCTGATGTTATATCTCAAACGATTTTCTGGAGACAGAGTTTCTCAGAGATAAGTATGCAATTCCATTAAGGAAACAACAAGATTTATCATTTGAGACTGCGTTGACACTGATTTCGCAAAAACTTTTATGGTATAGCAGGCTCAAAAATTTTCTAGAGAGCGCCGAGTTATGACAAAATTCTTGATCAGTTTTTGAAGTTCGATCTTTTTTGTAAGTTTGGGCATGCACTTGCCCGATTATACTTACGCTTGTACCGGAACTCGTTTTGTAACACACGATTTGAGAAGAATTGTCTTGAGAATATAGTTCTTTGGTTGTGTCTTACAGATTAGCAATCTGTAGATTGAGTTGATTCGCGGTGCCGATTTATTCAAACTTAGTGTTCCAAATTGTGGGTTAATTCGCGGAGCGAAATGACACTTATTTTTGATGCTTGTTGAATTTATATTCTGAATACAGAGTTATTGTAGAATTGGTGGAGCGAAAGTTCGTTCTTTTTTTGAATGGGTATTTCGCTGATCGAAATATGCTTAATTTGTATCTTGTTTAAATTAAGGCTTTTTGCAGAGCGGAATCTAGTTTAAGAGAGAGACAACTAAATTGAATTCAGAAAAAGAGCAGAATGATTCCAATTTAAGATTAACTAAAACTGATTAACAACTTGTTCACAATACTACATTTCCAATTGCGGCAACTTAAAATCACGAGACAACATGAACAGACAAAAGATATCATACACGGGATGTAAACAAAATTAAAATTGTGAAAACATAAGATTTGATCTTCAGAACAAGAACTAAATGATGAATGAAATAATGGTAAATGAAAATGAACTAAATTGAATTAAATTAAAATGAACTTGATTAGCTGCACCAAATCAATAGCCCCCAGACTAGCATGTACTATTGTACCACATTTCCCCTTTGACAAAAATAAATGACAAAGTTATTTATCAGAAAATTAATAACATATGTACTGGTTAAATAATTAATACTATAATGTTTTGAATCAGAGTTGTTTCATTTGTTAAATGTCAACAGTTTTTGGTCAAGTTTTAGTCGCTATCACTTTCATAATATCTTTCGGCTTCGCCGACTGTCATCGCTGATTCTGGTCCTTCGTAATTGGGGGAGACATAGAATTGTGTAGGGTACGATTGTGTCGGTGAACATGGGCCAACTGTAAAGTCAGATTCGCTTTGTTGGGTTTGGGCAGCGGCTGTCTGTATGGCGGAGATTATCGATTATCGATTTTGTCTCCTTTTGTTTCTCGCAATTACACCAGGACTGGATGTTGTAGGGGGACAAGTTTGTACTGATGTGACGGATTCATCTGATTCGGTAACCGAGGGTGTTGAACGTTTTTGTTTTAAAGGAATTAATGCAGCTGAGGCTTTTGTAGCGGCTTTACGTTTGGGTCTGCTACGTGGCTCCGCTATAACAATTGAAGTAGATGGCATCTCCATTGGCACCGCGAAATCACTTCTTATTTCGGCGAGTTGTTTTGAAGGTGCTGTTATTATCGATCTTTTTGGTTTGGTGGGCATTCGTACCCGAAGAGCGCGTGTGACATTAGAATGTATAGAAGAAACTGTGCTGACATCATCGGCTAATTTTCTGTGCTTCATGCGTTTTCCTCCCTCTAGCTTCTTCCTTAATTCTTTCGCGTGATGGCTGATCAGTTCCTCGGTTGCTTTTCCTGTTGGTATCTTTGGTAGTCGATTTGCGTAGACCTGTAGTTCGGTTTGACGTTCGGCTTTTGTGCCAAATTTCGCTAAGTCTGAATTTCTGATAGTTACGTCTCTCTTTACTGGTTCATTAATGACTGAGGTGAATGTATCCGTTTTTACAACCGAAGATCCAGGCGCCAACACGTCGTATAAGCCATCAAGGCTTTTCTTTGATCGTTTCGTAAGCGGTCTCTTTTTTGCAAGTTTTACTTCTAATGAAGCTTCTGTGCGTGGTACTGATTGTCCAACGTCTGGTTGGGGAATCATTCTTGATTCCTTGTTCGGGTCCTCGTTTTTTCTTTTTGTCGCATCTTTGCTCAGCCTGTCTTTGTTCGTCTCAATTTCTGTGTCGCTGCGTCCGTCATTGTTCCAATTTTCATCAGCAATGAGTTCATCCCATCGGACAGTCTCCAAATCAATCTTGACACAGGGATTGCATTTTGCAGTTTTTGTAGCTATGTCCCTGTGCATATATGGCCACCACGCGCGAGTTGCCATATCGGTCATCCCCCATGTTCCAGGATGAGTTGCGTGGATGGCGTCCACGTATGCCTCTTTGATGGCATGGGGAAGGGCTATCCTGTCGTCGATGCAGACACATTCATTCCTAACATGTAGGTCTTTCCAGAAGGAATGTATATAGGGTAATATCTGCTTGCATCGGTCCTCATTTTCGGTCAGGATGCAATCTCGTATCTCTTTCAAAATCGCATCCTTAGTTGTAAGGCTAGCCATCAGGGAACTGGAAAAGATCTTTGAGAGAGCGAAATTGAAGGAGTCCAAATAAAGATCATCTACTGAAGGCGAAGTGACTGTTGTCATATCAGTGGTAGGGGTGATTGGCGTCGCGGGTACTGCTTGGGCTGATGACGGTCATGCTTCGTCTGCAAATCGTAGTCTTGAGGGCGTCGATTGTTTGCCTTGCATCAAAGTTTCATCGTCGGAGTTTGATTGAGACATCATGTATACTTTATTGAATTTGTTTGCGATTCGTTGGAAATTGTTTAATTCGAGTAGCGACTGTTTGGTAGAACGCTTCAAGGCAAAAAGCGAGTGAGGAATGTTAGCTGTCTCGATTTGAATATTGGAATTTAAGTTATTTGGTGTTAATTCGTTAATTGAGTTATCATTATTCGTAATTGTAGAATATTCTGGATTTCGCGATGCAAATTCACTGCAAAATTCGTTAGAGGAATTTGGATTATTTGAGGCTCGTTTTGTAAGCGGATTTCGCGCTGCGAAATCGACGTAATTTTCTGCATTTAATAAGAAGCGTTTCGCACCGCGTTTAATTACATCCAATTTTGCTACTATAAATTGCTCGTCTTATGTAGATATATTAACGGCTTTTTGTTGCGGGTCGCAAGATATATAATCCACTAATCCAATTTTTGAGCCGGGGAGATGATCAATTGAAAAATCAAATGGTAGTAATCGATCTACCCAACGTGTCAACCGACTATTATAAGATTTGTTAGATCTGTTCCCTCTCATGATTGAGAGAAGAGCCCTATGATCAGTAATTACAGTAAAGGGTTTGCCGTATAAATAATATTTAAATTGTTCCACGGACCAGAAAACACCCAAAAGTTCGAGCTCATTTATGCTATATCTGTCCTCAACCGAATTCAAGAATCGTGACGCGAATGCTACTGTATGCCAACCATTAGGTGTTCGTTGTTCTAATGCACATCCCAGACCTTTACGTGAAGCGTCGCATTTAATTCGTGTTTCTAATTCCGGATTAAAATATTTGTTTTTGGTAGTTTTCGCAATTTGTTCTTTAATCAATGAGAACTGTTTTTCATGCTAATCTGTCCAGAGAAATTTTGTATTTTTCTTAAGCAGAGGTCGGAGTGGGTAGCATAGTTGTGACAAATTTGGAATGAATTTTCCTAAATGGTGTACTGAACCCATAAACTATCGAAGTTTCTTAAGATTTGTGGGTGCTGATAATTTTCCGATTGCATCCGTTTTGTTTGATAGTGGAGTTACACCTGATTGTGTAATATTATGTCCGAGCAATTCGATTTTTTCTTTTGCAAAGTGACATTTTGCAAGATTTATTCGGAGATTTTCTTGATCTAGTTTTATTAGACATTTCCGTACTAAATCGAGATGTTTTTCTATTCCACCTCTGCTCACTATCAATATATCGTCCAAGAAACAGAAAGTGTTATCCAGACCTGCGAGAGTGCAATCAATAGCTTTTTGGAATTCAGCAGGCATATCCGTAAGACCGTAAAATCCAGTTTTAAAGCGATATGTGCCAGTCATATCTCCGCTTACGATATTAAAGTTACAATGGCGGGCCGTATCACTGTGTAACTTTAGTTGACTACAAGCGTACTGCAAATCAAGAGTTGTAAAATAAGCAGTCTCCTGCGGCGCTGTTGACAGTGTTTGTGAAATTGTTTGAATTAGCGAGTCTATGTTTGGCATTTGATACTTGTTTTTGTGAATAGCTTTATTTAGAATTTTGGAATCTAGTGCTATTTTGATTGACTGATCCTTTTTCACTGTAATGACTATTGGAGAGATAAGTAATTGATCAGAACAATTAGTCAGTTTTTCTATATGTCCTTCGTTTAGCAATTTTTCAAGTTCAATTTTCACTTTCGGTTGAAGATGTATCGGCACTTTTCTTCCTTTTTGATGTGTTACTCGATAATTTTTGTGAAATTTTGAGTTAACCGTGTGATGTTTAGATTTGCGGATTCGTGAGATCAATTCTGGGAATTCTTTTGCTAACGACCTTTTAATCGCACAAGTGTGATCTATGTTATTGACTTCTACATTCGGGCAAGGTTTCTGCGATATTATTATGCCTAATTGATCAAAAAGGTCTCGTCCGAGAATTGTTCGGAAACCATCATCTACGACCGTAATTTTTGCTTTCTGGATTTTCCAATCGTTGCATCGAACTGGCGTTTTCAAAATGCCTAGAGTTTTTACAATTTCATTAGAAAAAAACTTTAGTTCTAATGGTTTTTTCTCTGACAATTGTGATTGCGGACAGTTATACATTATTTCTTTAGCACGCGACATATTAATAATAGTGCAACCGCTGCAGAAATCGAGAACCAAATCACAATCTGCATTTCCGATCGTTATCATCCATCATATTTTTAAGTGCTGCTTGCGATGAATTAACATTTTCTACAGTCGCAACGTAATTTTCGTCCGAAGAATCATAATCCGAATTAATTTGCTCGTTGTAATTTATATAATTAACGTTTTGACTTTCCTGACTTAAATTTTGATCTGTAGTTTCAGCAGTTTCTATGTTATTAATACGATTATTTAGTTGTGTTTTCCGTGCAGTGTTAAGTTTTCTTCGACATACCTTCTTCGACATACATTTCTTACCCATAGCCGGGCAAACCTGGCGATGCGTTGGTGTCCAAGACTGACCACAACCACGACATTGTCCAACTGATGCACGGTTCACTACTGTACTGCCTGATTGATTTCCACGCACATTCGCGCCGCGAAATCGATTGAATGATTGTATTGCGTTTACTGTACTGCCAGTTGCACTGTTATTGGATGATATTCTCTGCTGGTTCTGGTGGCCCATTTCCATATTGACTACAATACTGAGTGCTCTTTCTGGTTCAACTGTATCGCGGAGAAGTTCCCGTTGAATATCATCATCTAACATGTTTGTGATGAAGATGTCCCTGATGATTACCTCCTCACGATTTTCAAAATCACAGTTCTCAGCCAATTCTTTCAAGATGCTGTAGAATTGTTCTACTGTTTCGCCTTTTTTCTGCTTTCGAGAAAAGAACACATATCGATCGAATGTGATATTTTGCGGACGGATAAAGGCGATCTCCATCATCTCCCAAAGTTTGAGGGTAGACAGGTCATAGATATTGTCATGAGGAAATTTTTGTGTTAGCAAACGTCTTCCCTCTGTACCAATGCTTAGGTATAGGAGAGACACACATTTTTGGTCGCAAAGATTCCATGGCCGTTCCCCGCATAGTACTCCCGCTTTTGTTAACTTTTAACATTTTAACTCCCATTGCAACTTCAATTGACTGTTTCGTATCTGACGGTCTCTCTCCGTTTCCATTGTTGAATCTTCAATTGCCGTTTCGTACTTTGGTTCCGCTGGTAGTCGAATCGTCGTAGGTTTCGGTTGTAACAGCGTGTCCAATGTGATATTCTCACGCGCGAGGATCGCAAGTTTGACCTGGATCCGCCATTTTTCCCATCTGATTGATGGGTCCGACGTTGGACGTTCCCAAAATGGTTCTATCGACAGTGGGGTTTTTCGAGACTCTCGAGCTGACTGCGCCATGTCGTACAGATTAGCAATCTGTATATTGAGTTGATTCGCGGTGCCGATTTATTCAAACTTAGTGTTCCAAATTGTGGGTTAATTCGCGGAGCGAAATGACACTTAATTTTGATGCTTGTTGAATTTATATTCTGAATACAGAATTATTGTAGAATTGGTGGAGCGAAAGCTCGTTCTCTTTTTGAATGGGTATTTCGCTGATCGAAATACGCTTAATTTGTATCTTGTTTAAATTAAGGCTTTTTGCAGAGCGGAATCTAGTTTAAGAGAGAGACAACTAAATTGAATTCAGAAAATGAGCAGAATGATTCCAATTTAAGATTAACTAAAACTGATCAACAATTTGTTCACAATACTACATTTCCAATTGCGGCAACTTAAAATAACGAGACAACATGAACAGACAAAAGATATTATACACGGGATGTAAACAAAATTAAAATTGTGAAAACATAAGATTTGATCTTCAGAACAAGAACTAAATGATGAATGAAATAATGGTAAATGAAAATGAACTAAATTGATTTAAATTAAAATGAACTTGATTAGCTGCACCAAATCAATAGCCCCCAGACTACCATGTACTATTGTACCACAGGTTGGTTGGGGAACTTTTGTTCGTTATTAAAAAACTATTTGTCTTTGATTATTTAATTTTCTTTATATTCTACCACCTGACTGTCCCTTTAAACTTATTCACAAGCAATAAATGATCAACTGTTTTGCTGTTCCGATTACTATCAAAGTACAATTTTTCAGGACAGTCTTCTATAGTTTTTTTTGCGTTAATCTCTATTCATGAATCTAATAGTTATAGTCGTGCGCCGCATGGTATTTTATGCATTGTGCATTTTGTCTCGATAAATTTTTCGTCTCCAAGATCTTCTGTTCTAGGTTAGAAGCATTTTGTGCGACTGTGAAGCTGCTGCAGAAAGTGGTCGACCGACTATTTTAGACCATATGCTTAACTAATTGTTCGTTAGATATTTGTTATCTTTAATGGACGCAATTACGTTTTTGAACCATGAAAATTAAATTCAAAGTAAATGACATGTCTTGTTTTCAAAAGTGTTGCAATATATTGAGATTTTTTAAGGAAAATGAAGCTCTAAGCACTTTCATTGCTCTCGTCTGCAATTTACTGCCAAGATTGTAAAATCTTAGTATTCCGACCAGATTCAAGTTTAACAACGCACACGTTGTGTTTCCAGATAAAAACAGGAAATCAGTTCATAAGTGCATAAAGGTCTGGACAAAGGTTTACTTTTGGTCTGATCAGAGTTTATTTTCGTCTGTTAACGATCTCATCATATCATCATAGATCTGTTTCGAGCGCTCAAAATTCTGATCGGAGGTCATTTCAAGCGTAAAATAGTCTGATCAGAGGAATTTTGCATCCGATATGGCCTGATTCAGAATGATGGAATAACAATATAGCTTCATGACTGTCGAAAAATTATCTCAAGTGAGTTTAAACCCTTTGGAAAATACCCCCGCTTCTTTTCAGGTTGATGGAATTAAGACTTGGGGTAGTTCTTAAACATTTGCAACAATTGGAGCCCGACTCTTGCTTCAGTTACATCATTTTAGGCCCCTCCGCAAATTCCCACCCGATCTCTTACCTCATCATTTTACACCCCAAAAAATAGTCCCACAAACTGCATCACCTAAGTTTCTTCCATCATAGCTCCACTTCCACGAAAGTATAGATACAATTATTGTTCCAATCCCATTTTTTAGAGGTAGAATTTTGTGTCATGGGAACTTTCTTTTGTTAAGACCCCTGTCCCGGTACCAATTTTTATCTGCGTAGAAAATTGAAAGTGTTATCATTCCGAAACTCTTGGAAAATTTAATCGGTATGGTGAACAAAATTTTGATATTATGTTGACTTTGGGAGAAAACAAGGTAATTTTTTTCACTTTTCATTTTTTTCGCAAAAAACTTAAAATCAATGCAATAATTTATCACCAGCCTCTCTATTAACTTAGCGTTTGCGTTCTCCTTTTTTACGATACAAAAAATTTGGACTATGCACTATGGTGTTTACGACTCAAAGATGCGTAATGGTTTCCTGTTTTTTTAAGTGAGCGAGAAATAGAATTTGACAAATTTGATTCTGTGATCAAATTCGAAGAGTGGCGGAAAGAGAGTAGTTTTTTTCATGCAAACTTTTGAAACAGAGTGAGAAATTTAGGTTTTAAAAGTTTTTCGCTTAACGAGCAAAATTTTCTGTTCACGTTTGTCTTTTCCGGCTGCTTTTCGTTCTTTTTTGAAGGTTTGCTGTCTGAGCTGTTATTTTTGACCAAAGTTATAATTTCCTTGTCATTTTGAACGTTTTTGGTTATTTAAGCGAGATTTATGGTTATTTGAAAGATTTTTTAAATAACTTTCTGGTTCTTAGGCGATTTTAGCAGTTTTGGCACATTTTTGGTACTTTGATTTGTAACTAAATTTAAGCCTAATACTCGAAAGCAGTTTCTGGTACAAATTAAATACAGGTTCTTTGGAATCAAGCTAATTTCTTTTTTGAAGTTTTGCAAAAAATTGAAAACAATTTGTTAAAATTTGTATTAATATCTTGCAGTTTTCCTTTTTTCAAAACCAGAGTTAATTGCGAGATTGCTTTGGCTTGCTCAAAGATGTGTCAGAAATAATATTGTCTCAATTTTGTGAAGTAATGTTATCAGTTTGTATTTGTATTTTTAATTGGAAACTTAAACGGATTTGATGATTCTTTGGTTAAATTTAATTTTAGCTAATTTTTGTGCTGTTTTTATAAAGGTATTTGTTTTGTCTTTTTGATGCTTACCACTAGTTAAATAAGCCTAACCCTAACCTTAGTCTGAATAAAAAGGGAAATTGGAGTGGACTTGAAAATTTTTTTGCTAAGAAAGTAGAACATTTTGTTATATTTTAAAAGCTGCTTTTAGTTCTAATCTGAGCTTTTTCAGCTGAAATTGAAACCTGCACTTTTATCAATAAATTTATGTTCCGATGGTTCCTTGTCCTCCGGAACATATTATCTTTTGGGATACAAATTTAAACTATTTTGTCATTTGGCTTTTGTAGTCTTGTTTTAGATGTTTTTGTTTATTTAGATGTTACTGTCAACAAAGATGCAGCTAGTTTATATATATATATATATATATATATATATATATATATATATATATATATATATTTGTGTATTTATATATACCTACATATATAAATTTATATATGTATATATATATATATATATATATATATATTTATACATACATACATATATATATATATATATATATATATATATATATATATCGGCTTTAACGTTTTTATTCACTTTGCTTCAGTAATAAGGTAATCATTCCTTAGGAAAAATCAACAGCTTAAATCAAGTTTCGACCTAACCATTTTTGATAAGTTTTGAAAATTTATCTTCGTTTTTGTGCTTTCATGCGTACTTCTATCTTTAATCTCCTATTTATAAATGATCCAAGAGCAGTTTTAAAAGATGAGAACAATCGAAGAGTTGATTGATTTTTGGATAAACAATCGGGCAAGTTTAGGAATTTCACACGAGTCTTTCGCTCACTCCCTTTTTTCTGCATCCAAGGTTCTCAAAAAAGCTCTTGTGTTGTATTGTTGTTCTATCATTTTGCTGTCCAAGGGTCCTACTTTTCATTTTGTTCTCATGCAAGTGGTACAGTTGCTACTCTTGATTCTGAAAGTATGTTGTCGCAAAAGTTACGGTCTGATGTTTTTTTTGTCGCTGAAAAAGTGAAAACCTAATTTGGTGCAGGTTATTAATTGCTTATGCTGTCCAGTTTTTCGCATCCTTTTGTTTTTGAATCGGCAATGTTCTATAAATATGTTGTTTTTCTGTAAAATCACCGAGTGGTCTACAATTTTCCTCGTTTTTTTACGCCATTTTTTCGGACATGGTTATTTTTGTCGAATATTTTTTGTTTTCTTGTAATTTTTTTATTGTTCTTGTGATCTCATGTCTCCTTCGTTAGCATACATTTTTGCAAGTTTGATTTTTTTTAAACAATAGTTGTTCACTTTTTTGCATTTTAATTTTGCTATTCTATTTAATGCAGGCCAATTTAGTAACCATATAACCTTCTAGTAACCATTTAGTAACCTTCTGAGCAGGCCAATTTAGTAACCATATAAAAAAATATGGTCAAAAAGCTAAAAATCAAGAAAACAAGTTGGTTGGACAAAAGTATATCGCTTTTGTACAATTAATTTATTCTGGTACTTTGCAAAATATCAATCCCAAAAAACTCCGACTGTTGTTTTCTCTTTTTCCTTAATGAAGAACACTATATAGCATAAGATCAACGACGCAATTAACGTTTGATTTATTGGAAAAGTGAGGCTGATTTTTTGTATGATGAGCCTAAACTATAATTGGAATGAAAGAAGAACAATAAATGAAATTTTAAAAACTTATCAGTACTTTTTGAATGAAATAATTTCCAGGACATTAACATCAAAAGCTATCAACTGAGGGGGTCAAATAGGTTCACTTAAATCTCATTAGGAAGATATTTGGACCTAACAATGATCAGAATATTCTTTACGACTAAAAAAGATCCTCAATTACAGATAGGGTCAGTAACAAAATATTGCAACTGATTGTTTTTTAAAAAAAATTGTTTGATTTAAAACTGAGAGAAAGATTGAAAGTGTTTGTTTTCGTCGCTTTATAGAGTAGGTTAATTAATCTTAGAAAGGACGGATTTGGTTGGATCAAGATGTCTCTAGTTATTTGTCGAAAAA
>NC_134469.1:7580999-7600999 GCF_964194025.1 Convolutriloba macropyga
CAACAAAAATTAATTACATCAAAAACTTCATGTCCGCTTTAAAAAACAAAACTCAATAACACAGTCGAATCACCGTCAGATAAAACTGATATTAAACAAAATGATTTTTAATTCAACAGAAAAGATAACGGAGTAGTCAATAAAAAGGATTGGTAACAATTAGACAATAAAGAACAAAAACAGTAAAGTTGAAAAATCCGCTTATTTTTTTTTAAAACAATAAATTTTGAAATAATGAAAACCATCAGAAATCAAATAAATTATCCCAAAGGTGTACGATTACCAACGCTTCTATAGAAGAAATTAAGAGCTGTCGGTATTCAATTTTTTACGCGGTTACAAAAAGAACATATAGACAACAAACAAAAAATCAAATAAAACTTGGCAGAAAACGCTTTCGAAACCGTGAAGCCATACTATGGCCATCAAAAAGCGTTCAATTGCACTTTCTGCAACGACCGATATTGTATTATGTGACCTCTTATTAATGAAGCAAGGTAACAAGTAGACAAAAAAGGAAAACAAAATGCAAAAATAAGTAACACTTCAAATTTTTTTTCGAAAAAAACTATTTGTAAAGACATGAACACCAATAATTACAGTACAAAAAAAATAATTAGGTTCGTATATTCTTCCACAAGAAACCAATGAGAATTACAATTATCCAGAATATGTCTTATGTCTAAAAAAAAACGTCCAACATGACAAAAACAAAAAAATTAATTTACTTTTTTTTTCGTATCCAAGCCAGTAAAGTAAATGAATTCTTCGAAAACATTAGATTGTGTGACACTAATTCCCTTTTGAAACCTTCCTTTGACAACAATAATGTCATAACTGGCCTGTAATTAACGAGACTATATAACAACCAGACAATAAATGCAACAAAATTGCAAAGTTAAAGTGTTTTTTTTTTAATTTGGAAAACAATTGTTTTCAGAGTCATGAAAGCTATCACCTATCTACTAAAATCAGAATATCATCTCAACTATTTTTTCATGAAGAGGCAATGAAACCGGGTCATTGCACAGCAAAATTTCGTGCGACTAAAAAGAGGAACTAAAAAACGGCAGTTAAAGACAAAAAAGTCTATTAAATTCTTCGAGAAAGGAGTGTCGAAGCCGTTAAAATCATAATCTATATCTTCAAGCATTTTAATAATATCAATTGTTTCTTATTTTGAAGGCCAATAATGTGATATATAAACTGTCAATGACGTGATAATGTGACAAAACTAGAAAACGTGAAAAATGGGCAAATACCTAAAAATTAAGAAAGTTTTAAATCTAATTGTATCAAAGCCAGTAGCCATAACTTATAGCATAAAGCCGCAATAAGATTGAAGTTGATTTTAATAGAAAGAAGAAGCATTCTTTCATTGCGAACAATCAGCTACAAAATGACCAAAGAAAGAGAAAAATAGAGGCAAAAGTTCAATAAGACAATTTTTATTTGAAAATCAAATACTTTTAAAATTCAAAACGACCATAAGTTTTCAAGTAATCAACTAGATACAATATTGTGGAACTAATTAAGAACCCAACTGGAACTATCATTAGTGAGTTGTTTTGAAATATTCTGTTATTTAATTATTGTAGAAGAGATCGAATTTTTTTTAATAAAAAAGACCGACTGCTTACAATCCGAATTATTTTGGATTATACCAGTCCAAGATTGGTCCAAAACTGACCCTGCTAATGCTGTTTTTTCTTTAAGAACACTTAATTGTTCGAATGTCATACATATTGATTTTTTGTTAGTTAAAAAATCAAAAATAGATGCTGCGTTTTTGATAATCAACGAATAACTTTAGCAAAAAACGGCGAAGTTTTAATTACAGAGCACTCTCAAACGAATTTGATGTAAAAAAGCCCCCTTTTGAGTCTACAAAAATTGTGTTAGTGGTGTCTGTGTTAGTGGTGTACTTCCTGTAAATTTAATCAAAATGGACTAAAGAAACTTATTTCGTGCTGTTTTTGAAGAAAAAGTCTTAATTTTGAAATATTTAGCCAGAATTTTTGACAAAAAAAAAATAAAAAATTGTCTAAAATATTCTTTTCGTTTTTTTTTATTTTACAAATAAGAATCAACAACGTTTTTTTAAAAAATTAACAAATTTCAGCAAAATTGGCGAAGTTTTATTCAAAAATTCTAGAAAAAGTGAATAAAATCTCGACGGAATTCACACTATTTTCTCGAAATTTGAACCTCGATAACTCCCTGTTAAAAATGAAAATTAGGAAAATCTTTTTAATTCCATATTCTACTCTGGACAAGCTTTCTAATGATACCAGTCTCAACTCTCTACGATGAATATATCGATCGGCCAAAATTGACTGAACAAAAAAAACCCGTTTGAGTATATAGTTCCTTCCCCCTCAAGAGGGGTCGGAACAATTAGTGGAACTACCAGCTTCTGAAACAATTCCGACAACCAATTAATCTTCTGAGCTCGAAATTGTCAGTACGGGATGTAATTTATCTGATAATTGAAAACTGAATTTCTGACAAGCCCTTCTTTGATGTGCGGTAACATAAACCAATGCATAATATTAATAAGAAAACCTGGGGCAATAAAATAGATATTTTTTGAGTTCTTTCTGAAAAACAAGACAATTGGAATATTAACAATAAAAGCTTTCAGACAAATTAAAAAAATTCTTTCTTAAGTGGTCACTTTGACACCACGAAAATGTCAATATGATAACTAAAAAAATATATTACCTGATCAGGGATTTTTCAAAAAAAACTTATATAATCTATTTCAAAGGGCTTTTCAATGATATGACACATGCTTTTATCGGAAAAGTGAAAAAAAACTGTAAAAGTGAACAAAAACGCCAGAATGATCACAAAATTTTGGAGCTCGATAACTCCCTGTAAAAAATGAATTTCGAAAAAATCTTTTTAATTCTATAATCTATGCTGGACGGGCTTTTTAATGATACCACTCATAAGTTTCTACGATGAATATATCGATCGGCGAAAATTCACTGAACAAAAAAAGACCCATTTGAGTATATAGTTCCTCCCCCCCATATGATGGGGTCGGAACAAATATTAGAGGTATTTACCGTTTCTTGGGTTCTAAATGAGACCTCTTCTTGACCTGAGCTTCTTATAGTACAAGGGCAAACGTTCTGCGAAATTTTCTTGCAGCCTAAGAAAAAATCGATGCTCTATTTTCAAGGCACAAAATCTAAAAAAAAAACATGGATGGAGCAAGCTTGAAACACACACAACAAGTTCATGAAAAAACACGCCAAAATAAATATAAAGTAGATGAGATAGTGGTCCTAATTTTAGTTTTATTTTTTTTTCTGGCAAGCTTTTCATATAATAGTTATGAGCTCTTGAGCATAACTTTTGTCTCTTTAAGACTTTGAAGTTGAATTACAAATGGCTGTTATTAGGTTGAATTATTAAGTTGAATTACAATTACTGTTATGAATTACAGCCATAACTATTAGCAACTGTTTAATTAATTTTTTGTTTTATGGTTTTTATGACTATTTTTTCACATAGAAAATGCGATTTTATTTTAATTTAGGTATATATATATATATATATATATATATGTATATATATATATATATATATATATATATATATATATATTCCAAAGAACTGGAAAAGGTTATCTGTCAGTTTCTACTGGAAAAAAAAATATTTTTTTGGAGTTATATTTCTACATGTTTCCCACAAATAGCCGATAACTGAAGTTTGAGACTCATATATTGACCCCAACGTTTTGAAACAACTTTTGCTTGTTTTTTTCGTTCTTTTTGTGATTTATTTTTTCAATGAAACTTCATTTTACGACTATTTTACGATTTTTATTGACAACCTGATAGGAATTTTATCGCTTTTTGAATTGTGAGGTCAACTTGATTATTCGTTGCACAAAAAAACATCATTATCATTTTGTTAATTTTTTACTCCACAGCTAGTTTTTCTTTTTTCATGATAATTTTTTTTCTGAAATTGAAAAATTTCCCCAAACATGGATGAAAAGGACCCTTGTTCATAGGAACCTTTAAGGAAGGAGCTACAGGTATTTATGCTCAATTAATAAACCGAAAGCGAGATTCTTGTCGAGTTTGTACTCGTTGTTGAGCAGAAAATACAGAAGTATTAGACCACCTACATGTATATACAAGGTTCAACAGCACACAAACAAAACAGTTCAGAGCTACAAAATACACTAATGATTTTGCCGTCCTCCAGGAGTAGAAAAAAGATAGAAAATTTTGGCATCAAAACTTAGCCTATTTAGTTAGGAATTTAAATTCTTGAGTACGGGGATTTGTCATTTTGTGCAATTTATATCGTTAACTTGCGCTGTTTGTTGTAACTTTTTTATATGGAATTTTGTTCCATTTTGTCTTCCCGGGAATTCAATAGGGGTTTTGATAGGTGTAATGAGATGACTGATAGGTGACTGAACATTTCCAAAAATTGTGCAAACAACACTTTGAACATAAAAGAGAATAGAAAATTCAAATTTGAAAGGAAAGTAGACAATTTTGGACATATGGAAACGTTTGTTTCGTCTCTGTCTTTTTAATTGATTGCAAGTTGATCACCTTTTGATTCTTGGCCTTTGATTAATTTTTTTTTCCGAGCAAACAGGGTTGTTTCAATGAAAACATCACTTAAGTATTTGTCTAGGTTAAAAGACGTCCTCCTGCAATCAGATCATTCATAGTGCTTCCTTACAGGTTTCAAATTTCAAATAAAATAATTGGCACAAATTTATTGCTTCATAATTATGTTAAAAAAGCTCAAGATTCATGTTGTTGACTGCAGTCAATGAATTTGCAAGCATCATTCAATTTTCTTTTATGTTTTAACAAAAATATCGTAAACTATCTTATATATATCTTAACAGTTAAAAAATTTCCCTACATCAAATACAAGGAAAAAGGACCGCGAAGACCTTTTTTAAAACTATGGCAGCTTTAGCTTTGATAAATTATATTTACTTTTGAAAATGACGAAGCATATTGTCACCGCTTCTCTTCCGGGTCATTTTCCATTTGTTTATTGCAGTCTTGCAGCTCAAATTTAATTTTTCAGCCAAGATGGTGAAAATATAGTACAAAATTCCTTCGGTAGTTATATAAAACTAATTTTTTGTAAATTGAACTCGTGCCAGCTTGATCTATAGTTCTCAAACTTCGCTTTGCGAAAGGAAGCAGTGAAATCAGCTAACTTTTTAATAACACCCCCCCCCCCCCCCCGAAAGGAAGCAGTGAAACCAACTAACTTTTTAATCCCCCCCCCCCCGAAAGGAAGCAGTGAAATCAACTAACTTTTTAATCCCCCCAACTCAGCTTAGTGAGCACCCACGCACCCCCCCCCCCCCCCCCGTGTTATGGCTGGAGTGGCCACAAGCTTTTACATACTGATATAGTAAATGACAATACTAAATTTTCTTGGGGGTCCATGAACATAACTGTACTTGGGAATGACAACACCTGATATAACCAATTACGTTTTGCCAATCCAATAATTGCCCATATAGGGTAAAAAGGGTTCCGTAACACAGCCCCTGAAAAGTATGGCCTCCCATTAAGGTATAATTTTGGTAAATAGATGGCTATACTTGTTATGCCTAGCTATCACGGCAGGGGCTTCACTTGCAAACTTGTTACTCAATAAACACAAGCATTAAAAATTTCAAGCTAACTTTGCAATTCCTATGGTGTGAATCTCATCTTTTTTTCTAGGGTTGAGTACGGCGAACCTTCTGATCTTAATTGCAAATATGGTCGATGGGTTCCAGCATCACTTGTGTTCGCGGCTCAGAATCAACTGGCACTTCTCTCATTCGACCGATTCCTGGCTGCTAGGAACCTCGCAAGTTACTACGAACACTTCATGTTCAACAAGTCATTACCGTTAATCTTAACTTCCGTCAATTATTTCATCTCTTTTGTGGCGAATTCACCCTTGGTTCTATTCAGTAGTCTAGATGTCAACCGAAAGGTGTGCACTTTGGGTAGTTTTGAGGAGTTGACCTTGCAGAGAATAGTCACTATGGTCGTGTTGTTGTTTGTGTTTGTGGCCTGTCCTCTTTTGCTCACGCTGTCTTGCAATATCTACGTCATCAGGAAACTGCGGTAAGTTGCAACAGACTGGATAAAGGAATCTGAATCTTCAGAAAAAAACGTGCAGGCCTGCCCTAGTTGAGATCTGGACCCTATTAAAATAAGTCAGGCGTACGTAATTGACCCAAATTAGACGGTCGAGCTTTTACCCAAGGCCGATACATTGTCTTTTCATGCGTCAAGAAATGGTATTCTGTTATAGATGGAAGCGTGCAAGCTCATGAAGTGTAATAAGTTAAATATTAAGTAAAATATTACAATTGCAAAACAGCTCGTTATTGAATTATGGAGGGAGCGGGTTAATTAGATTCAACTAGATTCAACTAATCAACAAAAAAAGTGCGTTCGTCATTAATTAACGTTTCTCTATAAACTTTGTCTCTTTAAACGCCTGTGTATTTTTTGGCGTTTGAGTTTTTCCATATCTTATGTATCATTGAAATCTCTCGGTGGGAGTTGTAAAGAAGCTCCAAGTTAAGATGGCCTAAATCTAACTGATCAAAATTCTCAAGTTCTCAAAAGATTTTTTTTTTGTTGTTCATAGATTATCCAATACAAAGTCGTACAACTTATTTTACAGCTGTTTTCCAAAAATCTCTTAAAGTGGGCCATTTTCTGTCCTCTTGGCCAATTTTGATTAGTTTATGCCTTCTCTGGAACTGCAAAACGGCTTTTAAGTTCAGATGATTGACAAAAATTACGTGCCTCACCAATGAATTTCTTCATTAAACTTTCTCCTTATACTGAGGTGTGTTTATTCTAGTCATCGTATCTTTCTACATTTCGTGTTTTTTCAGATCTATCAATTGTACAGTAAATGCTGAGCGGCAGAAAAGCTTCAACCGTCCGCAAACAAATGTATCATTATTTTGCATTAAAACAGCTCTCCGATCCAGCCATTTTACTCCAGGCCTTAACTAGAACAAACCAGAAGATTTTAATATTGGCAAAATTTGACGGGAAACGTTTGGACCGGATTAGTACTTTGGTATACATCTGAAAGTTTTTTTTATATATTAAGTGTGAAATTAATGATAAAAAACCTTTAAGTAGTTTCGGCAACTCGCTGTAATAGGAGCTCTGTGAAAAAAAAATTCTGTTAGGTGAAAAAATTTGTAGTTATATAATAATTTTTATCATCTTGCAAGGGAAACTATGCGATTTGCCATTAGCCAGCAAAAAACATTAAGAATTCGGATTTCTGAAAACATGATGAAACTGCTGAACTATCACAACTTTTTAAACATTAGAGAAGCGGTGATTTATAAAAAATCAACGGTCAGAACGGCACAGTTTCAGTATCTTTAATCTTAAGCGTCTATACTTTTTTCAACAAGGAGACCCCGAATAGATCGCACCTTGAAACATGACAACACTCTCGTCAACAGGGATCTTTTATCTTTTTTATCATTTCTTGGAGTGACCACTCCTCGATGTTCAAATTCTTCTTTACATGATCATGTTTGGTCAAAACATTCTGTTCAGTTAAAATTGAAGCTATAATTTAACTCATGAAAATGATTTTTAATGGCCCTTTTTGCTGGAGCACAATATTTTCAGGGAAAGTTTCGGAGTCATCTGAGAGTTTTTCTATTTTATGTTAAGTGTGAAATTAAAGTTCAAACCCTTTTAATAGTTCTGGCTCGCTTTAATAGAAGCTCTGTAAAAAATGTTTTGTTTGGTAAAAACATTTGTAGGTAGTTGAAAATATTTATCGTCTAGCAAGGAAAACTAAGAGTTTTGCCATTAGCTAGCAAAAGACTGAAAAAACTTAGATTTCACAAAATAAGATGATGCTGTTTAATTATCAGAAAATATAAAACAAAATGAAAACTTTGATTTGTAAAATTTAACGGTCACAACAGCACAGTTTCTATATCGTAAATCTAAACTGTCTACACTTTTTCAACTAAAAGACAAAAAAAGAGACCGCACCATGAAAATTGATATTATTCTAGTCGAGAGTGATCACATATCTTTTCTCATCATTACTTATTGTAACCACTCTTTCCCGGTCGATACAATTGTTAGAAGATCATGTATGACCAAAACATTGTTTTCAGAAAAAATTCAAGCTCAAGTTTAACTCATGATAATTTTTTTCCTGGGCCTTTTTGTTGGTGCAGAATATTTTTATATAAAATTTTGGGAGACACATAAAAATTTTTCTAGTTATATTATGTGTGAAGTTGCTGTTAGAATTTTTAAAATGGTTTTGGCAAATCGCTGTAATAGGTGCTCTGTTAATAGAGGTTTGTTAAGTAAAAAATTTTTGTATTTAGTTGAAAATTGTTATCGTTGCGCAGGGGAGACTATGCGTTTTGCCAGAAGCCATTAAAAACATTAAAAATTCAGATTTCCTAAAATATGATTAAACTGCTGAACTATCAAAGTTTTAAAATATTAAAGAAGCGGTGATTTATAACAAATCAACGGTCAGAATGGCACAGTTTGATTATCTTTAATCTTAAGTTTCTATACGTTTTTCAACAAGGAGACCCCGAATAGATCGCACCTTGAAACATGACAACACTCTCGTCAACAGGGATCTTTTATCTTTTTTATCATTTCTTGGAGTGACCACTCCTCGATGTTCAAATCCTTCTTTACATGATCATGTTTGGTCAAAACATTCTGTTCAGTTAAAATTGAAGCTATAATTTAACTCATGAAAATGATTTTTAATGGCCCTTTTTGCTGGAGCACAATATTTTCAGGGAAACTTTTGGAGTCATCTGAGAGTTTTTCTATTTTATGTTAAGTGTGAAATTAAAGTTCAAACCCTTTTAATAGTTCTGGCTCGCTTTAATAGAAGCTCTGTAAAAAAAGTTTTGTTTGGTAAAAAAATTTGTAGGTAATTGAAAATATTTATCATCTAGCAAGGAAAACTAAGAGTTTTGCCATTAGCTAGCAAAAGACTGAAAAGACTTAGATTTCACAAAATAAGATGATACTGTTTAATTATCAGAAAAAATAAAACAAGATGAAAGCTTTGATTTGTAAAATTTAACGGTCACAACAGCACAGTTTCGATATCGTAAATCTAAACTGTCTACACTTTTTCAACTAAAAGACACAAAAAGAGACCGCACCATGAAAATTGATATTATTCTAGTCGACAGTGATCACATATCTTTTCTCATCATTACTTATTGTAAACACTCTTTCCCGGTCGATACAATTGTTAGAAGATCATGTATGACCAAAACATTGTTTTCAGAAAAAATTCTAGCTCAAGTTTAACTCATGATAATTTTTTTCCTGGGCCTTTTTGTTGGTGCAGAATATTTTTACATAAAATTTTGGGAGACACATAAAAATCTTTCTAGTTATATTATGTGTGAAGTTGCTGTTAAAATTTTTTAAATGGTTTTGGCAAATCGCTGTAATAGGTGCTCTGTTAATAGAGGTTTGTTAAGTAAAAAATTTTTGTATTTAGTTGAAAATTGTTATCGTTGCGCAGGGGAGACTATGCGTTTTGCCAGAAGCCATTAAAAACATTAAAAATTCAGATTTCCTAAAATATGATTAAACTGCTGAACTATCAAAGTTTGAAAATATTAAAGAAGCGGCGATTTATAACATATCAACGGTCAGAATGGCACAGTTTGATTATCTTTAATCTTAATTTTCTATACTTTTTTCAACAAGGAGACCCCGACGAAGATCGCACCTTGAAACATGACAACAATCTCGTTCACTGGAATCATTTTGTTTTTTATCTTTTCTTGTGGTATTAACTCCTTGTTGGTGAATTCTCTTTTAGAAGATCAAATCTCGTCAAAATATAGTGATCAGTTAAAATTGAAGCTATTTTTTATTTCATGACACTGTTTACAATGAACCTTATTTCTGGAGCACAATTTTTTATGGAAATTTTTTGAGTCATCTTTAAGTTTTTCAGTATCCATTATGTGTTAAGTTGAAGTTGGAAAATTTTTAGTAGTTCCGGCAACTCGCATTAGTAGAATCTCTGTAAAAAAAGTTGTGTTAGGTGAAAACATTAGTAGTTAGTTGAAAATTTTCATCATCTATCAAGGAAAACTATAAGTTTTGCACTTAGCTAAAAACTGACTTAAAAAATTCAGTTTTCACAAAATATGATGATAGTGCTTAATCATCAGAACACGTAAAACAAAATGGAATCGTTGATTTGTAAAAATTAACGGTCACAACATCACTGTTTTGATATCGTGAATCTAAATTGTCTATACTTTTTCAGCAAAGAGACCCAGAAGGAGACCGCACATTGAAAAAGGAAATTATTCTAGTCGAAATTGATCACATATCTTCTTTAATCAGTTCTTGCTGTAACCACTTTTTGTTGGTCGATTCATTATTTAGGTCATGTATGACCAAAACATTGTTTTCAGTTAAAATTCAAGCTCTAGTTTAACTCATGATAACCTTTTTTCCTGGGCCTTTTTGTTGGTGCAGAATATTTTTATATAAAATTTTGGGAGACATCTAAAAATTTTTCTAGTTTTATTATGTGTGAAGTTGCAGTCAGAATTTTTTTAAATAGTTTTGGCAAACTGCTGTAATAGATGATCTGTTAATAGAATTTTGTTATTTAAAAAATTTTGTATTTAAATGAAAATTGCTATCATTGTGCAGGGGAGACCATGCTTTTTGCCAAAAGCCATTAAAAACATTAAAAAATCAGATTTCCTAAAATATAATGAAATTGCTGAACTATCAAATTTTTAAAATATTAAAGAAGCGGGGATTTATAACCAATCAACTGTCAGAATGTTACAGTTTGATTATCTTTAATCTTAAGTTTCTATACTTTTTTCATCAAGGAGACCCCGACGAAGATCGCACCTTGAAATATGACAACAATTTCGTTGACTGGAATCATTTTGTTTTTATCTTTTCTTGTGGTAACAACTCCTTGTTGGTGAATTCCTTCTTCAGAAGATCACATCTAGTCGAAATATAGTGATCAGTTAAAATTAAAGCTAATTTTTAACTCATGAAAGTTTTTAGAATGAACCTTATTTCTGAAGCACAATATTTTTATGGAATATATTGGAGTCATCTGAAAGTTTTTCAGTTTCCATTATGTGTTAAGTTTAAGTTAAAAATTTTTTTAGTAGTTCCGGCAACTCGCTTTAATAGAATCTCTGTAAAAAAATTCTGTTAGATAAAAACATTAGTAGTTAGTTGAAAATTTTCTTCATCTATCAAGGAAAACTATAAGTTTTGTACTTAGCTAAAAACTGACTAAAAAAATTCAGATTTCACAAAATATTATGATAGTGCTTAATCATCAGAACACGTAAAACAAAATGGAATTGTTGATTTGTAAAAATTAACGTTCACAACAGCACTGTTCCCATATCGTGAATCTAAATTGTCTATACTTTTGCATCAAAGAGACCCAGAAGGAGACCGCACATTGAAAAAGGAATTGTTTATAGTCGACAGCGATCACATATCTTTTTTAATCATTTCTTGCTGTAACAACTCTTTGTTGGTCGATTCATTATTTAGGTCATGTTTGACCAAAACATTGTTTTCAGTTAAAAAATAAGCTCTAGTTTAACTCATGATAATCTTTTTTCCTGGGCCTTTTTGTTGGTGCAGAATATTTTTATATAAAATTTTGGGAGACATCTAAAAATTTTTCTAGTTATATTATGTGTGAAGTTGCAGTTAGAACTTTTTTAAATAGTTTTGGCAAATTGCCGTAATAGGTGCTCTGTTAATAGAAAATTTTGTATTTAGTTGAAAATTGTTATCATTGTGCAGGGGAGACTATGCTTTTTGCCAAAAGCCCCTAAAAACAAAAAAAATCAGATTTCCTAAAATATAATGAAATTGCTGAACTATCAAATTTTTAAAATATTAAAGAAGCGGGGATTTATAACCAATCAACTGTCAGAATGTTACAGTTTGATTATCTTTAATCTTAAGTTTCTATACTTTTTTCATCAAGGAGACCCCGACGAAGATCGCACCTTGAAATATGACAACAATTTCGTTGACTGGAATCATTTTGTTTTTATCTTTTCTTGTGGTAACAACTCCTTGTTGGTGAATTCCTTCTTCAGAAGATCACATCTAGTCGAAATATAGTGATCAGTTAAAATTAAAGCTAATTTTTAACTCATGAAAGTTTTTAGAATGAACCTTATTTCTGGAGCACAATTTTTTATTGAAATTTTTGGAGTCATCTGAAAGTTTTTCAGTTTCCATTATGTGTTAAGTTGAAGTTAAAAACTTTTTTACTAGTTCCGGCAACTCGCATTAAAAAAAGTTCTGTTCGGTAAAAACATTAGCAGTTAGTTGAAAATTTTGATCATCTATCAAGGAAAACTATTAGCTTTGCACTTAGCTAAAAAATGACTTTAAAGTTTCGAATTTCACAAAATATGATGATAGTGCTCAATCATCAGAACATGTAAAACAAAATGTAATCGTTGATTTGTAAAAACTAACGGTCACAACAGCACTGTTTCGATATCATGAATCTAAATTGTCTATACTTTTTCAGCAAAGAGACCCAGAAGGAGACCGCACATTGAAATAGGAAATTATTCTAGTCGACAGTGATCACATATCTTCTTTAATCATTTCTTGCTGTAACCACTTTTTGTTGGTCGATTCATTATTTAGGTCATGTATGACCAAAACATTGTTTTCAATTAAAAATCTAGCTCTAGTTTAACTCATGATAATGTTTTTTTCCTGGGCCTTTTAGTTGGAGCACAATGTTTTTATGTAAAGTTTTGGGAGACAACTGAAAATTTTTCTAGTTTATTTTATATCTGAAGTTACATTTAAAATTTTTTTACTAATTGTGGCAACTCGCTGTAATAGGTGCTCTGTTAATATCATTCTGTTGGGTTAAAAAATTGTTTCCAGTTGAGTATTGTTATCATTTTGTAGGGGTGACTATGCGTTTTGCCAATAGCAAACGAAAAAAAATAAAAATTTAGATTTCCTAAATTATGATTAAACTGCTGAACTATCAAAACTTGTAAAATATTAGAGAAGCGGTGATTTGCAAAAAAAAGTCTTAATATCCTAAATCTTAAGTGTCTATTTTTTTCAACAAGGAGACCTCAAAGTAGATCGCTTCTTTGAACATGACAACACTCTCGTCGACAGTGATAAATTATCTTTTATCAATTCTTTTGGTGAAAACTCGTTTGTCAATTCCTTCTTTAGAAAATCATATCTAGTCAAATCATTGTGTTCAGTTGAATTTGAAGCTGATTTTTAACTCATGACACTGTTTATGAATGAACCTTATTTCTGGAGCACAATATTTTCATAGAACTTTTCGGAGTCATCCGAAAGTTTTTTAGTTTCTATTATGTGTAAAGTTAAAAACAAAAACATTTTTTGTAGTACTGGCAACCCGCTGCAATAGGAGTTCTGTTATTAGAATTCTGTAAAGTGAAAAAAGTTGTTTTTGTTTGAGTTTTGTTATTATCTTGAAGGGGAATTTATGCATTTTGCCATTAGCCAACAAAAACATTAAAAATTCAGATTTCCTAAAATATGATGGAACTGCTGAACTATCAAAACTCTGTAAAATATTAGAGAAGCGGTGATTTGTCAAAAAAATTAACGGAGGGAACGGCACAGTTTCAGTATCTTTAATCTTAATTCTCTATACTTTTTTCAACAAGGAGACCCCGAAGTAGATTGAACCTTGCAACATGACATCACTCTCGTTACTGGGATCATTTTTTTAATCATTTCTTGTGATTACAACTCCTCGTTAGTCAATTCCTTCTTTAGAAGATTATATCTAGTAAAAACATTGTGATCAATTAAAATTGAAGCTTTAGATTAACTCATGACACTGTTTAACAACCGCCATTTTTGCTAGAGCACAATATTTTCGTGGAAACTTTTGGAGTTATCTGAAAATTTTTCTAGTTTATATTATGAGTGAAGTTAAAGTTAAAAACTTTTTATTAGTTCTGGCAACTCACACTATTACGAGCTCTATGAACAGAATTCTCTTAGGCGGAAAAAATTGCATTAGTTGTGTATTGATATCATCTTGCAGGGGAAACTATGCGCTTTGCCATTAGCCAACAAAAAACATTTAAAATTCGGACTTCTGAAAACATGATGAAAGTGCTGAACCGTAACAATTTTTAAAACATTAGAGAAGCGATGATTTATAGAAAATCAATGGCCAGAACGGCAGAGTATCAGTATCTTCAATCTATGAGTGTCTATGATTTTTTCAACAAGGAGACCCCGAAGTAGATCGCACCTTAAAACCTGACAACACCCTCGTCAACAGGGATCACTTATCTTTTTTTATCATTTCTTGGAGTGACCACTCCTCGATGGTCAATTCCTTCCTTAGATGATCATCATTGGTCAAAACATTTTGTTCAGTTAAAATTGAAGCTATAATTTAACTCATGAAATTGGCCCTTATTAATTCATCTGAGAGTTTTTCAATTTTATGTTAAGTGTGAAATTAAAGTTCAAACCCTTTTAATAGTTCTGGCTCGCTTTAATAGAAGCTCGGGTGAAAAAAATATTCTGTTTGTTAAAAAAACATTTGTAGGTATTTGAAAATATTTATCATCTAGCACGGAAAGCTATGCGCTTAGCCATTAGATAACAAAAAACAGAAGAAATTCGGAATTCAAAAAAATTGATGAAGCTGCTGAATTCCCAAATTTTGTAAATTATCAGAGAAGCGTTGATTTGGAAAAAGGAATGGTCAGAACGGCAAGGTTTCAGTATCGTAAATCTAGTGCCCATTTTTTTTTCAACAGAGAGACAGAGACGGAGACCGTACATTGTGAAATGACAAAAACCTCGTCAACAGTGATCACTTATATTTTTTATCATTACTAGGGTGACGTTTTCCTCGTTGGTCAATTCTCTGTTTAGAAGATCATATTTGGTCAAAACATTCTGTTCAGTTAAACTGAAGCTATAGTTTAACTCATGATACTGTTTATTAATGGCCCTTTTTTCTGGAGCACAACATTTTTATGGAAACTTTCGGAGTCATCTGAGCGATTTTCTTTTTTTATATTATTTGTGAAATTAAAGATAAAAATTTCTTTGATAGTGCTGGCAACTGGCTAATAGAAGCTCTGTGAAAAAAATTCTTTTAGTCAAAAACTAAGGTAGTTAGTTGAAATTTTTTTCATCACGCAAGGGAAACTATGCGCTTTACCATTAGCTAACGAAAGACAGAAAAAATCAGATTTCAAAATTTATGATGAAAATACTGATTTATCAAAACTTGAAAATTAAAAGAGAAGCGTTGATTTGTATAAACCAACTGTCAGAACAGTTCAAACGTTGTAAATTTAAAGTGCTAAAATTTTTTCGGAGAAGAGACCCAGAAGGAGACCGTTCATTGAAATTTGATAACACTCTCGTCAACACTGATCTTTTCTCTTTTTTTGTAATCATTACTTGGTATAACCACTCCTCCAATACATTGTTTAGAATATCGTGTCTGGTGAAAACATTGTGTTCACTTAAAATTGAGGCTCTGGTTTAACTCAGGACAATGATTATTCATGGCTTTTTTTGTTGGGGGATAAAATTTTCGTGGAGTTTTTTGGTCGGAGACGGTCTTTTCAAATATCAAGATTTCAGCTAGGCTGGCGAATTCTAATTTGCACCGACAAATTTTTGGATCTGTTGACTGTTTTTTTCGTCATTAATGAAGCATGTGATTTATTTAGAGATGAGCCTATTTACGAAATTGAGATTATCTATCTCATAACTATAAACCATATTTACATATAGATCTAGTTTTTGAAGACATTATTTCCAAAAACTAATTTCTATTCTCAATTTGGTTCAGTTTAAGTAATTAATAATTGCCTTGCTCAAAACTAATAGTTTTGCAATGCTGTACAGCCTCTGTGGTGATGTGATATGAAAAAAAGCACCTATATGCGCTCAGAAATTGTTCGGAGAATTCTCGAAATAAAGCTTTGAATGTTTAATGGTTAACTAGCCACTTTTTTTCTTAATTTCGAAAAATATCACTGCAGTCACCGACAGTTTTGCAGCAAATGAAAAATTGTAAACTGTCTATAATTTATCCTTCATTATGAGTCATTTTTTTGCTTAACCATTAGTAGCTGCTTCAGTGTAGATTTCAACTTTGTGCCCAAACAATTTTTTTGGCTTTTGAAATTTTCATAGACTTTTAAACCTCTGGATGCCATATAACTGGTTATTTGTAGCTTAATGGCCATAATTCAAGACCTCGACTTATGAAAACATTTGAAAAACATCGTAGAAGAGCTAAAGTCTTTTCACGGGCCGTTCGAGTCAAGCGCAGACTCTCAAGTCCTTCCATGGACTATATGACTCGTGCATGGCCTTCTGATAAATCAAGTTTTAAACCTTGGAATAGCCATTGCGGAAAAAAACGCACTGGAAAAAACCCTTAGCGGCCCGTTGGACTTGATATGAAACCCACAACCGAACATACTATCACGACCAAAATTCAAATTTAAAATGGGCGTTTATTTCCGTGGGGGTTTAATTCCTATCTAAATTTATGCGGGGGTTTTTTTGTGGGGCTTTATTTCCTAGACCCTTGGAACTGTTATTGTTGTTTAGAAACGAAACTCGGGAAGCGGCCCACCTGGGGGCTCCCCTTGCGCCCAGTGTGATAGAATCAGAGCGACAAATTAGCAACGGATGTCTCTTCTGTTGCTGTTCCTTCTTCGTCTGCTTAGTATCTGCAGCTGGTTTCAGAGTTGTCGGATCTTTGATTGAACAGGGAATCATTGCCAAAGACATGGATCAAAGAGCCCAGTTTAAACTCGTTCAAATGACTTTGAGTGCATCTGTCTTGTTTTTAGTTCTGAATATGTCTGTTGGATTTTTCACATTTGTCATTCAGAGCAAATCTTTCAGACACGAACTTGTTGCCGAAAGATATCGCTGATCGGACTATCTTTGAAATTTAGTTAAAATCAATGGGATTTTTTTTCTTTAAAAAATTATAAATTATGTTCAATAAAAATGTCGTTTATTTTAAATGTTGATGATAATAGTTATAAAGAAAATAGTTATACGAAGTTTGAGTGAAACCATTAACAGTATGCTGAACAGATTCATGATTTAACCCGCACATTCTGACACCATTAACCCAAACCTCAAGTATTTCTAACCTTTATTGTTAATAATAAATACTAACAAGGAGGCTCGGTAATGTGCAATTGCACATAAGGTTCCGACCCCGCTCATCCACAATTTTGGCACAATTGTCTACAAAATGAGGAACAGATAGAAAAACACCAAAATTCAAGTATTTTTCAAAAAAAAAACTGGTGTATGAACGAAAAGATAGCCTCCAAAGCAAATAACTCAGTGGAGTAGCAAAAATGATGCTTTAGATTGATGAGATATGCCGATATTAAAAAAGCGAGCGAAGTCGAACGGCAAAATCAAACAGCAACAACAAACATTATTTTCATCAAAAATTTTATGTCCGTTTTAAAAAACAAAACTTAATAACAAAGTCAAAACACCGTCAGATAAAACCGAAACTAAACAAAATAAATTGTAATTCACCCGAAAAAGTGGTTATTCACTAATTCATAATAAAGCTTGGTAACAATTAGAGAAAAAGGAACAGAAACTTTAAAGTTAGAAAAATCGCAGCGTTTTTTTAAAAAAAACAATTAATTTCAAAGTTATGAAAACCATTAGGAATCAACTAAAATATCCCATAGGTTTACAATTACCAATGCTTCTATAGAAGGGAATTAAGAACTGTCGGCATTCAATTTTTTTTTAAGTTACAAAAAGAACAACAAATAGACAACAAACAAAAAATCAATTAAAACTTGCCAGAAAATGCTTTCGAAGACGTAAAACCTTGCTATGGCCCTCAAATTATGTTCAATTGCACCTTCGTCGAACACCGATAATGTATTATGTGACTGCTCATTAATAAAATAAGGTAACAATTTCACAAAAAAGAAAAATAATCAAAATTATGTAATACTTATTTTTTTTTCAAAAAAAAATTCTTTCCAAAGACGTGAAAGCCGTTAATAACAAATTAAAAATTTGAGTAGGTTCGTCCATTCTTCCAATGGAAGCCCTTGTTACCTGCAATTATCCAGAATATGTCTTACGTCTACAAAAAGAACGTCAAATAAGACAAGAAACATAAAATTCGTTTACTTTTTTTGTGAAGAACACGTGTGGAAGCCAGTGAAGTCATAACGAGTTTTTAAAAAACATTAGATTTTGTGACACCAATCCCTTTGCCACGTTCCCTTGAATTATATTATATGGCTTATCATTAAAGAAACTAGGTAACAAGTAGACCAAAAAAGAGAAAGGCAAGATTAAGAAACACTTGTTTTTTTCGAAAAAAATTTCTTTCCAAAGACATGAAAGCCATTAATTACAAAATGAAAAAAAAATAATTTCGTTTACCCTTCCACAGGAAGCTCTTGTGACCTGCAATTATCCAGAAAATGTCTTAGGTCTACAAAAAGAACATCAAATATGACAAAAATCAAAAATTAATTAATTTTTTTTTTGTAAAAAAACACTTGTCGTAGCCAGTAAAGCCATAACGAATTCTTTAAAAACATTGGAATTTGTGACATCAATTCCTTTTGACACCCTCCCCTGATAAAAAATAATGTCTTCTTTAAACGTTAATTAACAAGACCAAGTAATAAACAGACAATAAAAGGAACAAATGCGAAGTTAAAGTGTTTTTTTTTTAATTTTGGAAAACAATTGTTCTCAAAGTCATGAAAGCCATCAGCTATCTACTATTATCAGAAAATTGGCTCCATAAAAAGCCAATCAAATCGGGTCATTGTACAGAAAATTCAATAGACTAAAAAGACAAAGTAAAATGGACAGTTGAAGACAAAATAACAAAATTCAATTAAATTCTTCGAGAAAATATTGTCGAAGCGTTAAAGAACCACAAACTACATCTTTAAGGTTTTAAACATTATCAATTGTGCGTTATTTTGAAAGGGAATATAGTGATGTTTGCCAGTAACGCGATAACTTGAAAAAATTAGAAAACATGAAAAATGGGCAAATACCTAAAAATTAAAAAAAATTTGTAAAATCTAGTAGTATCAAAGCCAGAACACTATAAATTAAAGCGTAAAACAGCACTAAAGACCCATTTTCAATTCAATAGAAAGTAGACTTACTCTTTGATTGCTGATACTAAGCTACAAAATGACAAATTAAGAGAAAAATGGAGGCAAATTTCAATAAGCCATTTTTCTATAAAAATCAAATATTTTAAAAGTCAAAACGACCAGAAGCTTTCAAGCAATCAACTAGATAAGTTAATTTCGAGCTAAATAGGAAGCCAATAGGACCTATCACTAGTGAGCTTTGATTTGAGATGTTCTGTTTTTTAATTAATATAAAAAAGATTTAATTTTTTATTTTAAAAACCGACTGATGACAGTCCGAATTATTTTTGGATTGTAACGGTCCAAGATTGGTACAAAAATACTCCTGCAAATGCTGATTGTACATCAGGAATGTACATCAGGCGTTTTTGATAATCAATGAATAAAGTTAGCAAAAAACGGCAAAGTTTTAATTACAGAGCACTGTCAACGGAAGATGAAGTAGAATTAGCCCCTTTTCAGTCTACAAAGATTGTGTTAGTGGTGTTTGGGTGTGCAGTTCCTGCAAATTTAATCAGAGTGGACTAAAACAACTTATTTTGTGCTGTTTTTGATGATAAAGTCTGAATTTTGTGAAATATTTAGCCGAAATTTGTGACAAAAAAAAACAAATAAAAACAGCCGACAATATATTTTGTCTTAAAAAATAAAATTAACAACATTTTCTTGAAAAATTATATTAAATTTTCGCAAAACGAATTTAACCAAAAATTCCTTTAAAAAGTTGAAT
>NC_134469.1:7603499-7620608 GCF_964194025.1 Convolutriloba macropyga
GAAATGTCGGCCTCTGTAGATTAAAGTTAATGATAGAAACAATAGTATGCAGATAAAATCTACAGGAAAGATAAACTCATTCAATTGTGTACAATGTTTTAAGTTAAGTGTATGCACTTAATAAATTTAGTTCATAAACAAAAAGTGTACTTATTTGACGTGGAGCTCCAGTCAAAAATCATCTCCAGAATGCATACTTGATCATGTGACTGATTGTACAAAAGAAATTTAAAAATTCAATTTTTCATTTTTCTGGATACAATCTCCGTACAGCAGTTGCTGAGATAGATAATCGTTTGTCTTGCTCCAAATCATCTATTCGTAACAACGGTAAATTGTTTTTTTTCTCAATCAAAAGTTGTTACAATTAAATATATCTCCTCTCAATTTTCTTCAACTAATCATTGAACTGTTGGTTGCTTTACCTTAATGTTTTCAAAAGTTTTTGAATCTTTGCTAGCGCCCCTTCCCCCGCCGCTTAATTTTGCACCCCCCCCCCCCATTTATTCAAGTTAAAACATGCTGTTAAACTTAAGTAAGTTTATACATAAACATATAAAAGCAATTTGCGTTTATTAAAATCTAGCACAGTTATGGTTTGAAAGTATTACGTGTTTCAACGAAGACTTGTTGCATATAACGTAAGCATCAATAAATCATTGTATTATATCATTTTTTGTGTTATCAGCTACAATAAGGGCTGTTTTCTTAAATTCTTGTAGCAAAATGGTCTAAAAAAGCCTTCAATCTACCTAGAGACTCATGTTTCAATGAAATGCAAATATCGCTCATATCATTCGCGAAAACTTAGATTTTCTTTGGAGGGGCTAAAATAACGGCTTTATAGAACAGGGGAAGCGCTGGCGGAAAAGATCCAATCTCTTAAAATTTAGGTCCAGGTCTTAGTTGTCATTTTTTGATAATCGCTCTAAATTTATTTCCATATATTGTTATAACACCTCTAAAACCGTTGACAAAAATTATTTGACCACAACAGATCTCAAACTTTACAAAGATTCGTGCTAATGCTAAATCAGCGTGGTAAACTTTTACGTAACTTTCGGACACATTTGCAATATTTTCTGAATTGTTGATAAATTTTTTGCCAGTGCTCTATACTCTTTCTGAAATTACCGTGGGTGAGTTTTTTTTTATTATATTTTATTTTCTATAATTTTGGGTATTTTAAGATAGATAATTGTATTTTAAAACAAAAATGTGGTAGCAAAGTTTTTGTTATCTTGACTTTTTGTTATTAGCATATTGACTTGTGCATGTTAGTACATTTTGATATACTTTAAACTATAATAGAGGTTCGGCCTTACAGATGTGCTTATATTCCTGATAGTTCTAATTTTCACTCCAAATTTTTCTCAATCAGACCGAACATTTTATTGAGTTATTGGCAAAAATTCGTGTCCAATGACAATGAAGACCAAAATATATTAGTTAACAAAAAAATTGGAAGGTTAATTGCAAGAAACAATTCCGTGCCGAACATATTCCAATTTCTAATCAATAAAGGCTCTTCCAAATTGCTAGTTTTAAATTGGTGTAATGTAGGGTGTATATTACTGGGCATAAATTGTATATCTTATCTCAATTTAAATAGCCAAAAATTTTATATCGATGCGATAAAATGCTGTAATCCAAAAACCAGTGATTGAACTAACCGTTGAATGAATGTAACGATTCAATTGATTACATAGAAGAAATTTCTAGAAATAATGAGAGATTCGGAGACCAGATTACGGCCAATTTTTTTGAGGTGTACATTTTTAAATTGTTTTAATTATTTCAGGTTTAAACAACCCGATTTGAAATGTTTCGACAAATTGCTCTGATTCTGGTCATTGTTGCCATCGCTCAAGCAGACGTTCTTGGAAGACGCTATCAGGATTGGAATAATGTCAATGAGCGTGGTCTCTACCAACGACGCTATCAAGAACTGGATGATGTGAGAGAGCGCGGGCAGATGGAGAAGCGTGGTGGTTGTTTTTTGCACAGTGATTGTGGTCCAAATGAAAGTTGCATTGTGTTCATGTGTTGGGGTGTTGAATAATGATACGAAAACATTGAGGAATAACATACATTTTTATATCTTTATATTCTGCTTTTTTATACTAACTTTGCTCTTTAAGTATTTTCATTTATTATACAGATTTAAATAAATGTTGGAAATTAAAAATTTTAAACCTGAGTCTATTCAAGGGCGAGTTTTCAGCTGATAATTTTTGTCAAAAAGATATTTTTTCAGATGAGTATGCAAAAACGTTTGCAATTAGGAGCTGAAAGTAGTCAGTATATATATTATCAAATCAACTCAAAATCAAATGTTGGTTTCTCAAAAACTTTTGGCAACAAAGTGATTGAAAAAAAAAAACAGAATTAATCAAATTAGATCTTCAAGCTGAGGTTAAAAATCGAAAAGCTAGGTTTATGTTTTTTTAACTTCAGTTTGCAGGATCTAATTTGATTATTTCTCTTTTTTTATTCAACCCAAAAATTTTTGACAAACCAGCATTTGGTTTTGATTTATAATATTTTTCTTATAGAACTACAACGACATAGAAAACTTTTTGACTATGAGGAACAAGAATAGTCAAACCAACCATATATATATTCATTTTCGTTCTCTAATTTTTTTCTAATTAGTTTCAATGCTTCGAAACTAAATCTGCAATAGTTGTAGGTTCATTTTATCACATGAAATCAGCCATTTTCATAATTTTTGGCCTTCAGTTTTCTTGACCGTCAAATCCAATTAGTTAAATTAAATTCTTCGATGAAATTTTATTATTGGATAAAAATTTAGTTATAATATTGCTTTATAAGCTCTTAGTTTGGGTCAACATTTGTTCAGTATTTTTTTTAAAACTGATAGCTTAAACTGGTAAAACACCGCAAAACTCTCAAAAAGTAAGTTGTTATCTTGACACGAGAGTTTTCTGATGATTTTCTGTTGAGAGTTTTTCAGTTGGTTGACTTTTGCATACTAATGACACCTTAGAAAGCTTAGAAGCAACTGAACAAAAGTAGACTAAAACTAAGAGCTTATTATCCAGTATTATAACTAAAAGTTTTAATACAGGCCGTCGAAAATTTTACAGGACCTTTTTACTGTTCTCTGTAAGAGAATGTAGATAAGGTTCAATTACATTGTTCTAGACAGTTTAGTTTGGTAAGTTTTTATATCAGTTTTAAGTTGCGGGAACAACCAACTCGTTTTGGTTGCGATAAGGACAAAAGTCAATGTTTTTTCAAGTTTTACTTCTGACTTGATTGTTGCACGACATGCTCCAGGGGAAAGAGGAGGCCAACTAACACATCACAGACGTTTGACCAGATCGTCGAAGAGGGTGTAACCCAAGTTGCCTAGAAAACCGTTTCGAAAAAAGGTCAAGAAAAAATAGGCTAATCAGCCAAAACACGTGCGAGGGCGGAGACCGGACGAACGTACGTGCCGTAAGCCGTTTTCACCTTCACCACACGGTGTTGTCCATCTCGTCCAGGATAGACTTCAAGAACACGTCCAAGGGGCCAAATTCCACGTGGAGTCATATCTTTCAGAATCCAAACGATGTCGTTGACTCTGAGTGGTGTTTGGTCACTATCGCTCCATTTGGACCTCTTTAACAGTGTCGGAAGATACTCCTTGACGAGTCGTTTCCAGAAATGGTTGACCATTTGCTGCACATTCTTCCAAGACTTGAAACTGGCGGGTTCTTGGCTGTCGAACTTTCCTGGTGGGAGAGAGTTGAACGGTCTGTTGATCAGAAAATGGTTTGGCGTGAGAGGCATTTCATTTTCTGGAAGGTCAGCGACAATCGTTAGTGGTCTGGAGTTCAATATAGCTTCGGTCTCGACCAAAATTGTCCTGAACACATCAAGCGACAGCCTTCTGGAGCCTAGAATGATCAATAGAGTGCGTTTCGCGGTCTGGATCAAGCGCTCCCAAATACCGCCAAAATGAGGTCCATAGGGAGGATTGAACTTCCAGGTTGTGTTCGTTGCTGCCATTGCTTTGTAGATTTTGTCGTTGTCGAGACGTTTCACAGATCTTTTTAGTTCCTCAGATGCACCAATAAATGTCTTGCCATTGTCGCTGAGCATTGTTGTTGGCTGGCATCTGCGGCTTACAAAACGTCGATAGGCGTTTAAAAAAGTGTCAGTGTTGAGATCGGGACAAGCTTCTAGATGGACACACCTAGTAACCAGGCAAGTGAAGATGAGGCCGTAGTGTTTTTCAATCTGTCCTTTGGCATCCTCTATATAAAAGGGTCCAAAAAAGTCGACTCCGCTGTTCGCGAAAGGATACTGGGTAGAGTCTGTCGGGAAACGGCAGGCAGGGAGGGGAGCCATGACGGGTTGAATGTTTTGAGCGGCAAATCGTCTGCAGAGAAAACATCTGTACTTTATACTCAAAAGTGTTTTTCTGAGTCCAATGATGTGGTATCTTTGCTGCACAAAAGCTTTCACTGGCTCTGTTCCTTGGTGAACGCAAATGTTATGTGCATGCTCTATATAGAGTCTCGCTATCTTGTCCTTTGCGTGCAGTATAATCGGAAATTTCTCAACTTCGAGGTTATCTGGCGCAAATTGCAGTCTTCCGCATGACCGAAGGATTCCATTGTTGTCCAACATTGGGTTGAGCGAACGGATTTTGCACTTTGAATCTATCCTGGAACCACGTTTCAGGGCTTGGATTGTTGAGAAGAAGAAATTTTGCTGCGAAATTTTGATCAGCTGATTTCTTGCAAGAATGACGTCTTCTGTTATATACTGGTGATCTTTAGGCCTTTGCTTTTTGATCCGAAAGAGCAAATTGAAGACTGTTGCTAAAGTCAGGAGCAACTTGTTCCAAGTTGAGAACCGTGTCGGGTCGATTATTTGCTCCGACAAATTGCGTGAAATTTCATGCGTTGCTAACACATGCTTTGAAGAGTTTTCAGCAGCGCTGAGCTGTCTTGTGGAAAGAAATGCTGGCGCTGTTAGCCACTTGGCTGTAATTTCGTCTGGGTTGAGACCACGGGTCCCGTGGTCAGCTGGATTTTCTTTGGTGGCAACGTGTTTCCATTGGTAAGCATCAGTTGATGCAAGGATTTCTTTGAGGCGATTCGCAACAAAAACAGGTTGCTTCTTGGTTGTCGATAACCAGTCAAGTACTACTTGACTATCTGTCCAGAGTGTAGAGCGAGTAATGTGAAATGATGACTCTTTCATGATGGTTGAAAGAAGGCGCACTCCGATGACTGCAGCTTCCAACTCTAATTTGGGTATGCTGATTTGTTTAATTGGGGCAACTTTGCATTTGCCTATTAGGTAACAAGTTTCAACATCAGTGGCTGAGTTAGGAACTGTTTTCAAGTATGCAACGGCTGCAACTGCTACAGCTGAGGCGTCGACAAATATATGGATTTCATTTTCACTTTCTGGTGAATGGCAACTCTTATTCAGAGTTCTGTTCAATGTCACTTCTGGGGAAGAAAAGTATAAATCCAAATTCTTTTGAAGTGGTTTAACTACTTGAGGGGCAATTTGATCGTCCCATTTTTTCCCAAGTTTCCACAGTTCTTGAAGAACTATTTTGAAACGGATCGTTGATGGCGACATTATTCCTATTGGGTCGAAGATCGAGGAGACAAGACTAAAGATCTTACGTTGAGTGTATGCTGAGGCATCTTTTGGGAAATCAGTGAGAGGTTTCATAAAAAAGCAGTCTTTCTCAAGATTCCATTTAACACCAAGAACTCTAACAATATCTGTCTTGTTCTCTTTGTCTTCTGGAGGGATTTGGTTTAGAATTAGAGAGCTGTTTGAAACAAATTTTGTGAGTCGAAACCCACCTGTTTGCAGACAATTTTTTGTTTGAAAAACTGCCTTACAAGCGTCTTGTTCTGTTGCATGTGATTGGATGTAGTCATCCATGTAAAAGTGCTTTCTGACGGCTTTGAGGGCTTCTGGGAATTGTTGACTGTTTTCTTTGGCACAATGGTTAAGAACGTATATTGCGCACGAAGGTGAGCAATTTGCTCCAAAGATGAGTCTGGTAAATTGGTACTGTTGTATCTGATTGTCTGCTAACCAAAGAAATCGAAGAGCAGATTGATCAATCTGATGGATGGCGATTTGCATAAACATGCCTTCGATGTCCGCAAGAACTGCAACGGGATGTTCTCGAAATCTCATCAGGACACCTAAAAGGTTATTAAGGAGATCTGGTCCTGTAAGAAGGTTTGAATTAAGCGATTGGCCGCGGAATTTTGAAGCGGCATTTGCAACTCGGCGGACTTTTCCGGGCTTATTGATATTTTCCACAGGATGGTGTGGCAGGTACCAAATTCTGTCTGGTTGAGGATCTTGCATTTCCACCGGTTTGACATAGTTTTTCTCGAGGTCTGTCGAGAGAGTCTCATTGTATTTGTCCTGCAACAAAGGTTTACGTTGAAGGCGTGTATTGAGGCTTTTGACTTGGTTCAGTGCAGAATAGAAGTTGTTTTCCAAATTTATTTCTGATTTCCAAGGCAGTTTGGTTTCATATCTCTCACCATTGTGATTGATGGAGTTCTTCAAAATATCAAGAAACTGTTCTTCTTGCTTAGTGTAAACTTGTTCACGGTCCTTCTGAATGCCATCAGCTTCAATACTCCAGAACTGTTGAACAAGTTCGTCAAGTCCGGGTTCATCTGATCTGTTTCTTGACACATGGAAAATAAATTTCTTCTGCTGAGTTGCGGGCTGTTGAGTGGTGGCTGAGATACAATTCTCATATTCACCAGCGAGGGTCCAACCAAGTTTAGTTTTCACACCAAACGGTTGATTTTGATTGCCAGGTATAACATGTGTAGGGTAGGTGAATGCGAATGCGTTAACACCGAGGAGGGCGCCGATTTTGCCATCGGCAATATTTGGGAAATGTATGTGGCGCAAACTGTTGAAGGCATCACAAATTTGATTAAGTTCAAAAGTATTTGCAGCTGCGACGTTCAGAGACGGGGTGCTGAACGTTCGAGAGAGTTCAAACGATATTTCAGTTGACTTATATGGAGTTATTGTGACTGGCTCAACAATTTTTGAGAGGGACATGCTGTTCTCTGTATTGAGAAATTGTAGTGGTACTGACTGTTGTGTTTCACGGGGAAGCTCAAGAAATTCAGCTATGGCGTCCAATACAAAACTGAATTGGCTACCGGGGTCTATGAGGGCGTAGGTATCGAAGGCTTTATTCCCCTTGAGGAATGAAACTGGAATAAGCTGCAATTGCTCATACCAATTCTTCGGTGTTTCTGAGCATTGGTTAATGCTGAACGATTGGTTAATTGCATTGCCGTTTAAATTACGTCGTTGCACGTTTTGCTGGCTTTGGTTGTTGAAAGTTTGGCCATAACGGCTGTTGGGGGCTTTGTTTGTTTGACTTTTCTGTTGAGAAGATGTATTTGGAGTTTGACTTGAAGCTTTGCTACTAGACGAAGCTGTTGGATTGTTACCAGAAAAAACTTCAGTAGAAAAAGCTGCTGTAGGGCGTTTGATTTGCTTGGCGGGATCATGAAGGGTTGTGTGGTGGAATCCACTGCAAACCTGACATCGTTTTTGCGATGGGCACGATTGTTTGTTGTGTTTGTTGCTCAAGCAGTTTGTACACAAATTATTTTGGCTGACAAGGTTGTATCGATCACTTGGTGAGCACAATTGATACTCAGGGCATGTGGCAATGCTGTGTTCTTGTTTGCACTTCTCACAAGATCGTTTTGTGTTAAAGGTTTTGTTCGGAACGTTTTGTGAAATTGACGGTTGCTTTTGCTGAGGCCCAAAGTTCCATTGTTTTCTACTGTTTTCCGCTGATGCGTTGTTGACTGACACTGAGAGATTGCCATTGTATTGCTTGGTTTGCGGGTTGTTCGAGTTGACAAACTTTGAGGCTTGAGAACTGATGGTTCTTTGATTGCTTTCTCGACTCACTTTGTCGTAGATTTGAGCTTGGAGCCCCAACCACTGTTGAAAATCCACAAGAGTTGGGTCTGAGTTGAGCTCGGTGAGACAATGTTCTGTCCATTTCAGAACCAAATGATGTGGCGTTTTCTCTTTGGCTTTCTTAATGAGTGTTGTAGATTGGAGGTCTGCTGTAAAGCCAAGGTATTGGAAGGCTTGCACAAGTCTTTTCAAAAATGAGGAAAAGGCAATGAAGCTTTGCTTGTTTTGGAAGTTCATTTGCCAGTTTTCAAGCTGGTTAATGAACGCATTAACAACTATAGTACGATCACCGAAATGTCGGATTAGTTCATTCAGTGCTGTCTGATAATAGGATGGATCGCAGGAGTAAGCATGAATCAAGTCTTTTGCTTTCCCACTCACAGAATTCTGTAAGTAAGTTATACGATGAGTGTCTGTAATGGAAGGGTTGTTGTGAATCATCGTGTTGAAATTATTGATCCACTCGTGAAAGTGGATAGGATCACCATTGAAATTCTGAAGTTTCAAAGGTGGCAATTTGATTGAATGCTTGAAATCAACATTTCCTTTTTCCTGTGTTACATTAGGGTTCGAGTATGCTGAGCTTATGTGTTGATTGACAGTGGGCAGTAAACTCTGGTTAATTAAAGGCTGGCTCAATTGATTTTGTCCAGCAGGATTTGAGTGTTGATTAATGCACATTGGGGCATGGATCGTGGAAGTTAATGGAGCTTGACAGTTCGATGGAACTTGAGATTCAGGAACAAACTGGTTGTTACACAACTGACTGGGTTGTGTCACATTTTGGTTAACTGGGAAAGTGCTGGTAAGACCGTGTTGACTGTTAACAGGTTGTGGAAATTGCAGAGGAGCCGCAATTCCGTTTGATTGTGGAGCTACCTGGTTTGGCAGAAAATTAGGAGCTGCAGGATTTAAGACGGTATTTTGATGCTGTTGTTCCATCAGTTGTACGGTAATTGGAGGAACACTTGCGGAATGTACCCCAGTTATAGGATTAATATATTGATTGGATTGTAGGCAATTGTTTTCTGCCACTATTTTATCAGTTGTACTTGGAAGATGTGAGGTTCTGTTTGCCACTGTGGGTAAGCAGGGGAGTTTTTGCAGATCACAGTTCAACACTTGACTATCGAGGTATCCATTTGTTCCTATTTGAACCTCAGAAGGTCCAACATTCTGTTGTAGATTGGGAAAATTATGATATTGAGGATTTCTGTTGGCATATGAATCCTGATTGTTTCTTCGCTTTGGCAACTTTAAATTAAGGGTTTTCTCCAATGCCGAGTTTTGGGCAAAAAGACCATCTGCTTGTAATTGAATAGTTGGATCTGCCAAAATGAAGGGGTTTGAAAGTGAGTGATTACCTGAAAGGTTCAAATTTTGGATTGGAGGCAAAAGGTTCTGCGACGTGTCAAAGTTGTCACTCAAGTTGATTTGAGCTTTTTCAATATCGCAGACATCTCTATTTACCAGGTTGGAGGCAATTTCAAGTTTCCCTGATCTTGTTGGAGATGTGAATTTTTGGCTGATATCTTTGTCAAAGCAGGGAAAAGGATTCGGAACGTTTAATTCGTTTCCAAGTTTAGTTTTGGATTTTAGAAGACTTTCATGAACTTCCTTTTTAGGATTTCTTTGATGGGCTTCAAGCACATGTTGAATTTGAAGTCCTGGTTCATTAGATGTTTGCAGAAACAGTGATGGTTGTCTTGGCCGTGGTGGTAATGGAGGCGGCTGATTGAAGATGTTACTGCTGGTCTGCTTTCCTTCTATGTCGCGCTGATGCTGGATTCGTTCCTTGTCGTCACTGGGCGCAGGTGTTGATTGCCGAGACAGGTTTCTTCTGCTGGAGATCATGCTGACATCATCTCTAATGCGACTAGAAGACTGACTGAGCTGGCCATCGTCGTCCAACAGATCAACTTGCAGTTCCAGTTCATTGAGGCGAGTTATTAGTGTCGTTTGCCTATTCAATATTGATGATGCAGTACTCTGATGTGGCTGCTGTCTCATCACTTCCTCTGAGAGTTTCTTGAGCTCTGTTTCCTGGCCTTTGATTTTGTTGATCATCAAAGACAATGACCGGAAACTCTTTTTCTGCTCCACAGTTTTCTCAAGGAGATCGAGCAGTTTCTTCATTGACATTTCTGTCGCTTTGAACATATTGATGGCAAACTGACATTCAGCGCTGTTCTGCTTTGACATATTGGTGGCTGCTGCTTTGTTGTAGCTGATTGTTGATGATGTAGGTGAAGAAGCTCGTTACTGAAGGTGAAAAACGGCTTAGAACCGGAGCGACGCAAATTTTTGATGTAAAAAAAAAAAGTTGTCTAAGGTTTGAATGCTAATGATCCTAGTTTTTTCTTGTTCAAAAGACCGGCGACGCAAATTTTCTCAAAAAGTGATGTCCTAGAATGTGTTTTGTGTGCTAAATCTTGCCTTTTGCGCTAAAAAAACTTAAAAGCTTTTCCGAACGTTCGCGCGCTTTAATCGACTTTCGTTCAACAGACTTAAATAATTGCTTGTTTTTTGTTGAATTAACACAAGTTTTGGTTAAATAGCTGGCTTTAACTGTTTTAACTAGTGTCTCTGGCTACTGTAGTTGACAGGAAACTTGTGCTTTGCTACAATTATGCAGTTGAACCAATATTAGACCAGAACTCAAATAATTGTTACATTAAACTCCTTTTTCTTGAAAACTTCAAAACACTCGTCTGTTTCCCTCAAATAGGAATAGATTACCAACCAGAAAGCTTATGAAACTACCCAAGAAAATTTGTCTTAACTCCCTAACCCTAACCAAACACTATGATTAATAAATACCTCTCACAGTTTTTGCGAATTTATAACTTTGAAACCTGTTCTTTTTCTAGGAGTTTATTGTTGTTGTGACGGCTAAAGATAAGAAATTAGTAAAAATGCGATGCGTTTAGGCAACAAGGGCTACAGGAGGGCTACTGAATGCTAGAAATTTGCAGAGACGAATCATATTGTGGAAATCTTTAGAACTCTTTGGTGTATTGTCTTTTTTCGGGTTTTGCAAAAGCTTTTTCGTTATCTTTAAAACTGTGTGACTTTGTCTGCTGTTTTTCACTCTGTTTTCGTTATTTATAGATTGCATTGACTCTAATAAACTCTCAAAACTTTCTCCCACAGATAACGTCTGAGATCTGCTTTTCAAAAATATTGAAAGTAGAAAAAAAAAGAGACATCAAATTTTCTGGTGACTACTGGAACCAATTTTCTTCGAAAACTCCTCTTCTGCTGATGGTAACGTCTGAAACCAATAGGGATAAAGGGACTTCGCAGACGGCAACGTCTGAGACCGAGGACTTCTGCAAAAAATCAAGTTTTGGAAGTTTTTTCCAAAAAAAATTAAAAAGCTAGTTATTTTCGTCAAATGAAAGTTTTGATATTTGCTGTGGCGCCTAATGACTTTCTATTTACTTCCATATACAGGTGAAACCATCAAACCGAATGACAATGACTTGTTGTAGGGGTTTGTTTAGTGGTTTATTCGGCAATTCAAATGAATATGTAGTCAGAAAATTAGCTTGTGTTTTTTGAATTTTCTGATTTCAAAAAATTTTTTCTGACATTTCTCATTTATATGATACTGATTGGATAAATCGATGCAAATAGCTTTCTGCTTGATTACAAACCAATTCAAAAGAGTGGTTTAATAGTTTTTTCCGCAATTCAAACGGATATGTAGTCAGAAAACTAAATTGTGTTTTTTGAATTTTCTGAATTCAAAAAATTTTTTCTGACATTTCTACTTTATATAATGCTGTTATGATATATCGATAAAAGTGGCTTTTTGTTTGATCGAAAGCCAATTCCGAAGGGTGGTTTAATAGTTTTTTCCGCATTCAAATGGATATGTAGTCAGAAAACTAAATTGTGTTTTTTGAATTTTCTGAATTCAAAAAATTTTTTCTGACATTTCTCATTTGTATAATACTGATTGGATATATCGATGCAAATAGCTTTCTGCTTGATTACAAACATATTCAAAAGAGTGGTTTAATAGTTTTTTCCGCAATTCAAACGGATATGTAGTCAGAAAACTAAATTGTGTTTTTTGAATTTTCTGAATTCAAAAAATTTTTTCTGACATTTCTACTTTATATAATGCTGTTATGATATATCGATAAAAGTGGCTTTTTGTTTGATCGAAAGCCAATTCCGAAGGGTGGTTTAATAGTTTTTTCCGCAATTCAAATGGATATAGAGTCAGAAAACTAACTTATGTTTTTCGATTTTTCTGATTTAAGGAACATTTCTCTAAATTTTGTGCGTTTTTTCGCATAATTTTCTTTCAAAGTTAGAAAATTGCCTTTACTCGCTTTGAAAATAATATTACTAGTCAAGGTTTATCAATCGAGGTGTTATAGTAACAAAAAGTTTTTTTTTTTTTGGGACAAAATCAATTTTTTGAAGGCTTTTTGTCGAAAAAAAAGTAGAGATTTTGGATGGCTCTAACCGGGGAACAGGACATCAGAGGTAACGTCTGAGACCTCGGGCGGACTTCTGCTGGTGACGTCTGAAACCAGTAAAAAAAACAGATCCTCTCGTCGGGGTGACGTCTGAAACCCAATTTCCAAAAAAAATCGTCTGCTGGGTAACGTCTGTAACCCAATCTTGGCTTCGTCGCTGAAAAAATTGCTTGTCTTTTCTTTTCTGTGACTTTTCTGTGTCTTTTCGGTGTCTTTTCTGTGTCTTTTCGGTGTCTTTACTGTGTCTCTTCTGTGTCTTTACTGTGTCTCTTTTGTGTCCTAAGAGACTTTTGCCAGTAACAGGGGAGACTTTTGTCCTCAAAATTGTTTTGGGGAAAGAAGGTTTTGTTCTTTGAACGAGGGGTAAACCATAAAATGTAAGAGAATGTAGATAAGGTTCAATTACATTGTTCTAGACAGTTTAGTTTGGTAAGTTTTTATATCAGTTTTAAGTTGCGGGAACAACCAACTCGTTTTGGTTGCGATAAGGACAAAAGTCAATGTTTTTTCAAGTTTTACTTCTGACTTGATTGTTGCACGACAACCACCAAACTTACCATCGAGCAAGGAAACTAGCTGGAAATTCTCTCAACGTTTGCAGTTAAAGAATAGAACCAACAAGGCGGCTCGGTAATGTGCATTCGCACATAAGGTTCCGACCCGGCTCATCCACAAATTGGCATAATTGTCCACCAAATGAGGAACAGATGTAAATACACAAAAAATTCAAGTACTTTTCAAAAAAAAAACTGGTGTATGAACGAAAAGATAGCCTCCAAAGCAAATAACTCAGTGGAATAAAAAACGATTCATTAGATTAATGAGATATGCCGATATTAAGAAAGCGAGCGAAGAGTAACGGCAAAATCAAACAACAACAACAAACATTAGTTACATTTCTTTAAAAAAACTTCTTTAAAAACAAAACTTAATAACAAAGTTAAAATAGCGTCAGATAAAATTGAAAATAAACAAAATAACTTGTAATTCACCAGAAAAAAATGGTTATTCACCAGGTCATTACAAAGCTTGGTAACAATTAGACAAAAAAGAACACAAACTTAAAAGTTAGACTTAATTTCGAAAATTAAATCTAACTTTTCAAATCTAAATCTAAATTTCAAAAATTTAATCTAAATAATTTCAAAGTTATGAAAACCATTAGGAATCAACTAAAAAACCCCATAAGTTTACCATTGCCAATGCTTCTACAAAAGGGAATTAAGAACTCTTGGTATTCAATTTTTTACGCAGTTACAAAAAGAACAACAAATAGACAACAAACTAAAAATCATATAAAACTTGCCAGAAAATGCTTTGGAAGTCGTAAAGCCATACTTTGGCCCCCAAAATATGTTCGGCTGCTTCTCGGTCGAACACCGATAATGTATTATGCGACCGCTTCTTAATGAAAATAAGCAACAATTAGACAAAAAAGAAAAAAATGCAAAATTATGTAATAATTGTTTTTTTTTTCGAAAAAAATTTATTTCCAAAGACATAAAAGCCATTAATTACAAAATGAAAAAAATGAATAGGTTCGTCCATTGTTCCAAAGGAAGCCCTTGAAACCCGCAATTATCCAGAATATGTCTTACGTCTGCAAAAAGAACTTCAAATATGACAAAAATCAAAAATGCATTTACTTTTTTTGTGAATAACCCGTGTGGAAGCCAGTAAAGTCATAACGAATTCTCTTAAAACCTTAGATTTTGTTACACCAATCCCTTTTGACACCTTACCTTGAAATGTATTATGTGACCTCTCATTAATGAAAGTAGGTAACATTTAGACCAAAAAGAGAAAAGCAAGATTATGTAATACTTGTTTTTATCGAAAAAAATTTATTTCCAAAGACATGAAAGCCATTAATTACAAAATGAAAAAAATGAATAGGTTCGTCTATTCATCCAAAGGAAGCCCTCGAGACCTGCAGTTATACAGAACAAGTTTTACGTCTACAAAAAGAACGTCAAATATGACAAAAATCAAAAATTAATTTACTTTTTTTTGTGAAAAACCCGAGTCGAAGCCAGTAAAGTCATAACGAAATCTTTGAAAACATTAGATTTTGTGACACCAATCCCTTTTGACACTCTCCCTTGAAATGTATTATGTGACCTCTCATTAATGAAAGTAGGTAACAATTAGACCAAAAAGAAAAAAGCAAGATTATGTAATACTTGTTTTTATCGAAAAAAATTTATTTCCAAAGACATGAAAGCCATTAATTACAAAATGAAAAAAATGAATAGGTTCGTTTATTCTTCCAAAGGAAGCCCTCGAGACCTGCAGTTATCCAGAACAAGTATTACGTCTACAAAAAGAACGTCAAATATGACAAAAATCAAAAATTAATTTACTTTTTTTTGTGAAAAACCCGAGTCGAAGCCAGTAAAGTCATAACGAAATCTTTGAAAACCTTAGATTTTGTGACACCAATCGCATTTGACACCTTCCCTTGACAAACATAATGTCATCTCTAACCTTTAATTAACGAGAACAGGTAACAAACAGACAATAAAAGGAACAAAATTGCGAAAATGAATTTTTTTTTTTCATTTTGGAAAACAATTGTTTTCAAAGTCATTTAAGCCATTATCTATCTTCTAATATCAGAACATCGGCTCATCTACTCTTCCAGGAAAAGCCAATCAAACCGGGTCATTGTACAGGAAATTAAGTACGGCGAAAAAGACAAAGTAAAAAACGACAGTTAAAGACAAAATTAAAAAATTCAATTAAATTCTTCGAAAAAGTACTGTCGAAGCGGTGAAAAACCACAGTTACATCTTTAAGGATTTAAATATTATCAATTGTGCGTTATTTCGGACGCAAAAAATGTGATATATGAACCGACAATAACGTGATAATTTGACAAAACTAGAAAACATGAAAATTGGGCGAATACCTAAAAATTAAAAAAAAATTGTGAAATCTAGTAGTATCAAAGCCAGAACACCATAACTTAAGGCGTAAAAACGCAACAAAACTAAATTTGAATTTAGCAGTAAGAAGGAGCACTCTTTGATTGCTGACAGTAATCTACAATTTGACCAAATTAAGAGAAAAATGCAGGCAAAGTTCAATAAGCCATTTTTTATTTAAAAATCAAATATTTTAAAAGTCAAAACGACCATAAGCTTTGAGGCAATCAATTAGATAATTTAAAATCGAGCTAATTAGGAAGCCAATAGGACCTATCACTAGTGAGCTTTGATTTGAAATGTTCTGTTATTTAATTAATATAAAAAAATTTTTTTTTATAAAAAACCGAGTGACGACAATCCGAACTATTTTTGGATTGTAACGGTCCAAGATTGGTACAGAACTAGTCCTGCTAATGCTGAGAGTCCATTAGGAATTTTTAATTTTGGGAATGTCATTGATATAGATATTTTGTTAGTTAAAAAATCAAAAAGAAATGCTGCGTTTTTGATAATCAACGAATAAAGTTAGCAAAAAACGGCAAAGTTTTATTTACAGAGCACTCTCAACGGAAGATGAAGTGGAATTAGCCCCCTTTTCAGTCTACAAAGATTTCGTTAGTGGTGTTTGGGTGTGCACTCCCTGCAAATTTAATCAGAGTGGACTAAAGAAACTTGTTTCGTGTTGTTTTTGATGAAAAAGTCTGAATTTTGTTAAATATTTAGCCGGAATTTATGACAAAAAATTTCAATGGAAATAGCCGACAATTTATTTTGTCTTTAAACGTAAAATCAACAACATTTTCTTGAAAAATTTTATTAAATTTTATCAAAATTGGCAAAATTTTAGTCAAAAATTCCGAAAAAAGGTGAATGAAATCAAAGGAATTCACTCTATTTTCTCGAAAGTTTAAACCTCGATATCTCCCTGTCGAAAACGAAAATCAAAAAAGTCTTTTTAATTCCATATTCTACGCTGGACAAGCTTTGTAATGATACCAGTCTCAACTCTCTACGATGAATATATCGACCGGCCAAAATTGACTGAACAAAAAAAACCCATTTGAGTATATAGTTCCTCCCCCCTCAAGAGGGGTCGGAACAATAAACCCTTAGTTGTGGTATCTTAATAACTAAGAACAAAATGTACTTGCACCCAGCAATTCAGCTCAAGCACGCTGGTGTCACTCTTCTTAGTGTTTCAGTGATCAAGGATTTATGACATCACAGAGACCAAAATAAATAGCCTAGAAATCATCAATGCTGCAAACGTTATTTGAGAAAAACTGCATTAAAAATCATAAAATTTTGCGTTAATAGATGATAAATCGTGTAAAATTAAACAATTTCGCCGGGCTTAATCTTGTGTTTTTTCGTGTAAGCCACACAAAACTTCATTCGAAAAACGAGATTTCTCGCGTAAAAAAATTTCATGTGAAATCGCACCGAAAATCACGTGGAAAGCACTTTAAAATTCCAATTTTCTAACGCGTTTCTTGGTGTAATTGCACATGAGAATTTTACGCCCGACAAAAAATCATTATTAGGCAAAACTGAACAATTTTCACAAAATTTTTGTGTGAAACACGAAAAAACCATAAGATTAGCCCCAGCAAATATAGAGTTATGTTACAGGGTTACACAAACTTCAAACCAACATCCAACATTCTCTCACTTAACAACCAGATATTCCTACCAGATTGATTGCGATCTCG
>NC_134469.1:7620808-7713308 GCF_964194025.1 Convolutriloba macropyga
AGAGAGGCTCATAAAAAAATTGTCAATGCGCGGAGCCAATTGGCCGACAGAAAAATTAGAAAAACTAGTTAAGCAGAGCAAAATTTGACCTGATATTGACAAGTGAATCTCGAGGCGATTCGACAAAAGAATTGAGTTTAAATTTATACAATTTAGAATTAATATTTCTCGAGACAAATATGAACAACTTGCTTTACAGATAAAAAATGAGAAATGCGGGATGAAATAAAGAACGCAGGTATCACTGAATGACCTCAAATACGAGCAAAATGTTTATCCATATATTTATCAAAGGTCTCTCTTACTTCGTAAGTGTTGCTAAGCTCTGCTTCTTTACGTCCAGTTCCTGGACTTGTTCATTTTCGTTGGCATCCAAAACTTTTTTTTCTGGCAACTGCTTTTTAATGTCCTGAATGCCAACTTGTTTGTCTCCCTTGGCACCAAACTTTTTGTGGAGCTATAAAAAACCACGTGATACCCCTGGTGCATCCCTACTTGCTTGTACACCCCTAAATATTTGTTTTTCGGCTTTGACATTAATTATTTTCTTTTTTTGTGATAGTTTTCCTTTTGTCGTTTTTCATAGACTGTAACGACAAAAAAAGATTGCCCAACTTTGGGGGGGGGGGGGGGGGGGTCTGCTCACAATAAAGTTAACGAGGTAATTTTTGAAGGTAATTTCGGAAAGATAATATTGGAAAGTCATTTTGGTAATTCTGACCTTGCATGTTTGCCTTGTGATTCCGTTTCAACATTTTTTTTGTATAAAATAAAAATTTTAATAAAAAGGGAATACTATATATCTTGTGCATGACTATTTTGATCGATTTCGATTGTTGAAAAAATATATATATTTACTCCGCAATCGCCTTTCTTAGTTTAAAAATCTTAAATCTTGTCCGCTAGAGCGTGCCTGGAATTGTTTTAAAATTCATCGGGACTCGCATTTTTTTTCCAATTATATCGCCGCCTGGGTTTTTCTCTTATTTAGGGGACAGAAAGTTCCACTTTTTTAGACATCAATAATGGTCTAATGTGTTGACTTGAAAAAATTTTAGCTTTTTACTCGATTTTTCCAAGCAATGACTTATTTGTTTCCGATTTTATCTTGTTTTGTTTTTTTTTGTTTACGTTATAACACAGAATAATAAAAAACAATGCAAAAATATCAATTGTCAGGTACTGTATTGAAAAATACTGTATTATTCTTTGGTTTTCAAGCAGCTCAATGGGAGGGCCGGACACGTGATAAGTATCAATGCAAGATTAATAACTCACATCATACGTTCAGATTACAGTTTTCTTTCTCTCGTTTTGCTCATTCCTTAAAATCTCAATATAATTTTACTCATTTTGCCCATTCCTTGAAGTCTCAAGGAACTTTATCACTCATTATTCCCAATCCTTGAAATCTCAAGCAACTTCTTCCTGGTTTCGCCCATTCCATAAAATCTAAAGGAGTTTTATCACTCAATTTTCGCATTCCTCAAAATCCTAAGGACTTTTATTACTCATTTTGCCCATTCCTTAAAATGTCAAATAATTTCTTCCTCGTTTTGACCATTCCTTAATATCTCAAGGAATTTTTTCAATCGTTTTGCTCGCCCGGGTTGAGCAAAAATTTTAGACAAAGAACTTTCATATTATGGACCATTGACTTCATAAATCAAAAAAGTTTTAAAAGATTTTTAAAACTATAACTTTGCCATAATTGATAGTCCTATTACTAAAACTTTTCCACAAAAGGAAGATTTATAACGACAAATTTTCCATAAAATGGAAGTTCTATGGTTCTTACTTCTCAAAAGTATCAGATGGGAGGCATATAAAGAGTCTTGATTTTTTCGTGAGTCCTCTTGAGCATCCTAAACTACAAGTGAAAACAGTTTGGCCTGTTTTTCTTGCAGAATAAGCAAAAACGGAGGCTCTTTTTTATATATAGCTAAAATCTACAATCCCGGATAAAAGCGAAGAAACAAGGTACAATTAAAATACAGCACATGGGACAAGATCACTGTAAGGGCACAAAGGGATGGACATTTAACAAAACATCGATTTTAAAAAAAAAATTTTACACCCAAAAATTAAAACGAAGACGTCAAACAAAAAAAACCTGTTGCCTTACAATCCTTATGTATAGAAAGCACTGCCAAAACAGTATTGGTAGCATTGAACAACTAATTGACCCAGAAGGTTTTATTACTTTTATTACAAACGATTGACTTTTTGAGAAACAATTGACGAAATCGCAAAATCTGATTTTATATAACACTTATGGTAAAATTTCGTGATTCAGGGCCACCGTTAGCCCAAGGTACGTTATTTATACCACTTTGATCAGGTTAGACTTAGAAGTTAAAAAATGAAACTAAATATCTTATAAAAACCTTAAACAAGTTCGCGTTTCCGATCTGTATAAAGAGCTTTCGGAGCTCGAAATTTGAAAACGTATCAACTTCAAGTTTTGTGGACCAGCTAGGTCATAAAATTATTCGTTTTTAGACTCTACTCCATTTTTGACACTCGTCTTTACACCCTCAAATCAATTGAATAATTCCTTGACTGTGTTTAAACACAATGTATGTTGAAACACTACAGAGAGTTTTTGAGCTCGAAATTTGACAATATATCGACCGCTTTTTATCATACAACTTTTTCTGAGCCTTGACAGTGCTTGTACTAAGTCAGTGATAAGATGATCACCCTGAACCATATGGTGACCAATGGCGTAGTTTCAGCAATTTGACCATATATGATGAAAAGAAACAGCTCAGTCTTAACTAAGATCAAAAATTTGGAGGTCGATAACAGAAACATTTACTTGATCTTTTTTTTTCTACAACAATGACAAATAACTTCATCAATGCACTATTGGTAGTTGGGGTCATCACTGGTTGCCACAAATTAGGACAAATGTTTGTTTCCGTGAGTTGTGTTCACAATTTCTTAACATAAATCTTGACATGTGGTCACCAAGAAAAAGGTTAAAACGGCTGTTGTGAAGTTCCTCGAACAGATTCGCATCTCGCATCTCTCATTCGTTTATTGAGTCACTTTCAATGCAATTAAGGCCGCAAAGCTATCGCCAAACTTTCAAACACAAAAACATCCACATTTTTGCGAGGTTTTTCGAGACTATATGCATATTTTTCATTCTTTGGGTGTCAGTAAGGGCCCCAACTAAATTATACCAATATTTTAGGTTCGGGAAACACATCAGTATATTCAGAACAAGTTTTTGCAAGAATTCGACTTGTCAATTCCAGTTAACAATTCTCTTAACAGCACAGCACAAAACCTGCAAGCCGGTAACACAAGAGACAAAGTGACCCTAAATGAGCCCTCAATAGTTCTAAAAATGTTTTATTATTATGCCATTGGATATAAACAAGACTTTAAGACAATTGGATACAATTAAAATTGGTCGGATACCAAATTGCTTAACTGTTCAACATATCTGTCCAATTTGGGACCCAAAAACGCATCACCAGTGTTACCCGATCCGACAAATATTAACCTTAGGTGGTTTACACTGGTTGAAAGTACAAACTACTATCCTATAGAGCCGGAATTTGGCCATTTTAACTTCAAAAAATTATACGAAAAAATCTCACCTCGTCTGTCTTAAAGTGTTAACTTTTTGAAAACGGGTACGAAACGTGTTTTTGGGCAGGGTCAAGTTCAGAATGTGTACAAAAAGCACAAAATATGCTCTTTAAACCCAATTTTAGCCGTGGTTAGATATTAAAAAAGATTTAGAACGATATCTGCTGTCAAAAAAATCGGTTCCGGCTCGCGACACTGTTACGATATTTGGGTTATTTTTTGACTGAGACAAGCGGTCTTTTTTTTTTCTGACGCCAACATATCTAATTCCAAATAAAGAGATTCCCCAAAACTTAAGGTCGTTCAGTAAATATCTTACAGATCTACTTAATTTGAAGCCATAAAAATTGATTTTATGATTTTCGGCTGCCTGTCTTCTCAACAGACCTTAACATATTGATATAAGTGTGTAAGGCAAATCAACAAAAAACTACCGCTTGTTCTACTATTCTAAGGGTCGTAATAGTTTCTAGAGACCTTTTCTAAGTGTTATCAACTCTTCCTAATGCTAATCAGTTGATTAGAACGTATTCGAGATATGGCTGTTTTTCATATCTGCATATAGGAGCTGCATATCCTAAATATTGACATCAAAAAACACAATGGATATGAATAACACGAAGCGAATAATCTACAACAGATCGTGCGAACACAGTAAAAAACAACTCAAAAAAAATTTCGGCCCATTTTCATCAAGTGGTCATGAAAAACGGGTGCTCTAATCCAACGGTACCAAGGTTTTTTGGACCCTGATGTAGAGCTCGAGATTCTGCCAATGGTCTAGTTTCTGTTTAAAAACGCTTCAAATACTAACTCAGGGGGTACACAGCCTCTAAATAGGAGCTGGTTGAGGACTTCGAGTGTAGTTTTCATATCTACAATGACGTCCTTTTTTTCAGATCGAATAGGAAAAAACTCGTTTTTGTCCCAAAAAAGGAGTTCCAAATAGCACTCTTTTTTTGAATCTCAAAAGCGGTGCTTTTTGTTCTGGTTTTTGTTGTTATTTTGGCTTTATACTCATAAGAATATAGTATATGAGTGCTTTCGCATCCACAGCAAGTCCACTTTTCATTTTTTACTCATTTTGGGACATTTTGTCAAATTTGGGCATTTTGTAAACGTGATATCTAAAAACAACAAAACCAGTGTTGATTTCTGCACGGATAAAAGGTCAACTATAATTGGCAACTGAATATTTTCAGTTGCCAGCCATACGTATTTAGAAATATATAAAAAAAAAACATTTTCATGAAAATTTTTTAGTTTTCTCATTTTTATCCTCTTTGGTGTTAATTTCACGGATCAAGGTGTCAAAATTTTACTTTTTTCTGCAGATGTACAGCAAAATACTATTCAATTTTTATTGAGAGATAAATTTTCAGCAGATCTTAACGTGAAGCAACATTTGCTAAAACTTTTAACGTAAAGAATAACCGCAATAGTCAAATTTTGAAGTACAAACAAAATGAGACCTCGGTATTAATTTAAATTTTGATTGGTGATTTTCACTCATGATTTTGAGTATCAAATCCAAATATCCACACATATACTAATAAATCAAAAATGTACCAGAATAAAAGATGGTAAAATGATAAGTTTTTGTTTATTTTTGTATCCGATTCTTGAGATAAAGTTTTTGCAAAAGATGCATTTTCTGATCGGCTGAAACTAAATTTTCCTACAAGCTGGTGATTATTCTTCCAAAATTTTTCATAAAAATCACAAGATAGGATTAGCAGAAGACATCCTTGCAAAGATTTTTAATTGGAATTTCATGCTACGTTGCTGCTTTCTTACAGTTTTTTAACACTAAGTTTAGCAGGGAGCAAAATTAAAATTAGGGGATACTGTAGGGTAGATTCCAGCAAAAAAAGAAATTAGGAAATACTCTTTTGCACGCAAAGAACTATCTTTTTTGGGGAAAAAGATTTAAAGTTTTGATTTGTTTTAACTTCTGTAAACAGCCATTTGCTAGATGGATGTTTTCATTACCAATTTTCGTTTGATCTGTGTATCATCTTTTCCCGAAAAAATGCGTAAATTATGTAATAACGAGAAAAAACATAACAAAGCCAGTCTTAAATCAAAAAAATGACGCGAATTTGCGTGTATTCTCTCTAAAGAAAAAATTCTCAAAATTGACCTTCCTAAGACACGGGGATAAGAGCGGTCGGCCTTTCTTACATTTGAGTTAGACATTTTATGTTAATTTTTGAATCTTTAGACTCAATTTTATCTTCTTTGTTGCACTGAACGCTATCGTAACTGCTCAAAAATGTCTTTAGAGCTCCGAAGCTTTTTATTCCGCCACCAAAAACTCACTCAATTGAAAACAACACAAACACAGAAGTAATGTTTATAAATGTTTTTCTTTTTTGTATCAAATTTTTTCTATGGCTACCCCGTTTTATCGGTCGGAGAACCTCAACTGTTGTCTGATTAGTCGTCTTGAGATCTAAAAGAAGGAAATTCTTTCTTTGAAAAGCATTAAAAATTGGAATAGTATGTGCTTTGAATCTGTGTTTTGTTTCTCCTTTACAGAAAACATGTAAACCAACCATATGTGTTAGAATAGGTTTTTTGTGCTAATTGAAATGCATTGGCGTTCTAAAAAAAGTATTTTATCATCATTGTGTTAAATCGACTAGTCTTGTGTTTGGATTGTCTCAATATACCTTTTTTGTGATTTTTTTTCAACTTCTGGTTTGAAGACAACTAAAATTCTTGCATTTTTTGGTTTTGTTTTTGGATTTTTTATAATTTCTCCGGACAAAAAATTGATGTCTCCTAAAATGTCGTTGAAAACTGTTTTTTATTTAATCATGTATTTCTTGTAGTTACTTCTAGGCGTCCACAAAAAGTCAACGATTTTAAATTTTTCAGTTATTCTTTTTTAAAAATTTAGCCTAATTCGATATTTCACGGGCTCTTTTGGCCATTCGTTAGAAAATATTTTCGTTTGTTTCTGATAACTCTTCTCAAGAAGGAGTTTAATATTAAATGAAACTTTGAGTGCCTGCTCTACACCAACATTTAGTTATTTTTCTGAGAAAACTGATTTCATGATGTATCGATGTATCAATTTTCATATTTCTTGTGAAATACGCTACTTATACATCCATGGACAGGAATCTAAAAAGAGGACCGTAGATAAAGCATGGTAAAATTTGTTCCAAAAAAATTAAACATTATCTGGATAAATTCCAAGAAGCCAAAACATTGATTTAGGTTGCTATAAACAAGGATTAGGTAAAATGTTGCTTGGTATTACCTGAAATACCCAGTGTGCTTCAAAAAGTGTGACTTCTTGATAAAAACTCAATGGCAATAACAGCCGGTTTTTTTAAAAAAAAATCTAGTTTTACCGAAATTGTGTAGGTGCGATTTACCCCAATATTTTGTTTTTTGGGAGAGCACTGATTCCGAAAACTAATTAAATGACAATAAGTATTGGCAATAACTTTTAAAAAACAACACATTGAAATAGAGTGATTCATACCTTGATGAGGTAAAACTTCGATTGATATCAGCTGAAAAAAAACAAGATGCGCTCAAAAAGGTCCTTTTTCAATTAATTTTGTGGTCCTTTTTCAATTACCCCGTTCCTTAATTTTGTTGGAGAGAACTGATTCCATGTTCTATCGATTTTTCCATTTTCCAGATTTCTTTGGCACCATTCTTTAGTTGTACTCTCTTGGACGTGAACGTGAAAAGAGGACCATAGATAAAGCGTTTTAGTTGCTGCAAAGAATCATAAACTTTTATGGAAAAATTTCGAAAGCCAAAACGTTGAGATAGGGCGGTTCAATTCTTGATGAGGTAAAAATTTGCTTGATATCAGCTGAAAACCAAGAAATGTGCTTTAAAAAATTTGATCTCTCAAAAGTATTCATTGGCAAAAGCAATTGGTCTTTTCAAGAAAGAGTTATCTTCATTAACTAAAAATATGGGTGTCCGATTTACCCCAAATTCTTTTTGGGAGAAAACTGAAACCATATTTCATCGAAATTTTAATTTCCCATACTTTTTTGTGCTATACGCTAGTTTTACACCCATGCACATGAACTTAAGAGGCGAACCACAGATAAAACGTTTTATATGGTGCCAATTATTGGTAATATGAGATGTTGTACCATCGAAAAACAAAACAGTGATATATTGAATTCAGTTTTTATATGGAGAGTGTTTGCTTAAAATCAGCTCAAAAACTCATGATATGCTTCAAAGTGGTCTGTTTTCCCACCAAAAATTTGAGTTGCAAAATAACATTTCTTCTTAAGGAAGAAATTAGGTCTTTTACGGAAGAAACTGAACTAGAACTGTTCTATGTGGTTGTATGACTACAACTTTTCCATAATTCACTTTTCGCTTAAAACTCATTTCTTCAATTTTTTAGGTTAGATTTTTTGCAACATGTTTTTTCCCTCTTTTCATGATGAATTAAAAGTTTTCATAAAAATTTAATTTAATAGAACTGCCTTTTATGAAAGTTCTATGAATACAATTTTTCATAGACGCCATAATATGAAGTTGTAATTTTATATTTTTTTGAATTATGCGGTCAACCCGGGCGTTAAAATCTCATTGGATTTTAACATCGAGCTAAACGAGGGGAAAAGTTACTCTAATCTTAATGTATGGCGGGGAAGTAATAATATTACATTGTTGCAGATCACGTATTTGACTCCCGCACAGAGGAGCTTGAAACCAAAATACGTGATAAAAATTTATTACTACAAATATTACTACAAATATTTATTACTAGAAATTTATTACTACTTTTAATATATTTTTAGAAGTACTACAATCTAAAAAGGAAATCTAACAAATAATGTGCACGATTTTTAATTGAAGGATAATGTCGTTATCACATCACATACAGACTAAATACAGGTCACACTCAATAAGTAAAATATGTTAAAGCACTTTTTAGCCTGTAGTCGGTGTTTCGCCAGCATCCATTGGCACATAAACTGAAGCAGACTATAGGTGCAACTGAGTGAAATAAACTTTGCCATTACGAGACTGAACCTCTATTATTAGATTTTAATTATTGCGCTAAATTGTGTGGTATTGAGACCAAGGACTTGATTTAATACCAATTATAAAGTTTTATTATAGCATAGTTTAATAATATCTATTGTTTAATAGTATAAAACTAATCAGCATAATCGTCAATTTGGTGCCATAACATAAACTGTAAGCCCGCTTTTAACATGCATTAAGAATTGTTTCTGTGGAATTAAAGAGGTGAAATAGACCAAGTGGTCCACTTTATTTGGTTGGGGCAAAATGTCTCGTAATGCCTCATGTCTCAGTAATCCAAGTTCAATTAATTCTCTTTTCATTCCAACTCATAGCAAAACCATTAATGCTGCGATCCATAATTTCGGTCACCTGGCAACGTTGTCAATCCGGAATTTCTATTGTGAGCCGCCGAATCCGAAGTTTGGTTGAGCTCCGTGCCGGTCACAATAATCGCTACACCCGACTGGTGGGTATATCTGACCTCGGGTGTCTGTTCGTTTTGTGTGAGGTTGCTGGTATTAGTCTGAGCGGAGCTAGATTGACCTCTGCTATTCCTCGGCTGTGGAGTTGATCTTAGGAATAGCCACATTATATTTCTGATATCATCTGCGTTTATAATTTGAGCAATGATAATTCTGCTCTCTTTATTATAAAAATCTATAAAAATATATTAAGCAAGATCTCAATTCTTTCTTTCAATCCTGTTATTCGTTTTTGCTGGGGCTGGTTGTCAGTTTTGAGTAAACTCCAAACGTAGGTTTTAAGTTGTGCCCTCTATTCCGACCAATTTTTCTATACTTAGAATTATGATCAGACAATTCTTAAGACTTTGAACTCTGATCAGAAAATTCTCAAAATCCTCTTATCAATCTGTTTTTATATACTTTCTTTTACAAGTTCAAGGTTTGAAGAAAGGAATGTTTGTTCGAGAACAAAGTTATCTGTTTCGAGTGGGCCTCATTTTTGATGCTATGCCAATCGTACTAGTTATCAATGACTGCCCTTCGATTGACAAATTTAAAGTTCGCTCAACTTCCAAAATTCAGCTGGCTATGGCCAGGCCAGTGTCAGACTCTTGTGTTACCCATGTTTAGGGATCTTTTCTGCCAGCGCCCCCCCCCCCAGCCTTATATAGCCGATAAATTTGCACCCCCCAAAATCTAAGTTTTCGCGAATTGTAAGAGCGATATTTGCAATTCATTGAAACAAGTGTCTAGGTAGATTGAAGGCACTTTTAGATTCGTTTCCTTTAAAAAGTTTTAAAAATTCAAGCCCTTATTGTAGCCGATAACACCAAAAATGATCTAATACAGAAATTTTTATTGATGCTTACGTTATATGCAACAAATTTTGGTTGAATACGTAATACTTTCAAACCATAGCTGTGCTAGCGTTTAGTAAATGCACATTGCTCATATATGTTCACGTATAATATTACTTAGCTTTAACAATATGTTTACACATTTATAAATGGGGGGTGCCTAACTAAGCGGGGGGGGGGGCGCTAGCAGAAAAGATCCATTAGGTGCGCGACCCTAGACCGCTCTGACTAACGCTCCGACCAACGCTACCTCTGATCAGACCATTCCTGAATACGTGTTATAATCCGTTGTTAATTGTTTAAATTATTCAATTCAAACCTATATACTACACAACTTAAAATTTAGTAATTTAGTCTATCTTGTTAAGGTTAGGACAAAACTAACTGATAAAAATATAAGCAAAAAGTCATTTTGAAGTGCCTGAACTTTTCTTTTGAGTGATCAAAGACAGTGATAAAAAAACTGCAGTCAAATAAATTTGGTCAGTTAATACTCTGAGGTCAGATTTTGGGGCAACCTATGTCCAGACTTTGGTCTCTGATCAGGCCGAAGTACGACCATTGTCCAGACGTTCGTGCAACCTATGATCAGACTATAGTGCGACTTTGCCCTCTGATCAGACCGTGGCTCGACCATTGTCCAGACCATTTCCCAGACTTTGCCCTCTGATCAGTCCGTAGTGCGACCATTGTCCAGACTCTCATGCGACTTATGATCAGACTATAGTGAGACTTTGCCCTCTGAGCAGTCCGTAGTGCGACCATTGTCCAGACTCTCATGCGACTTATGATCAGACTATAGTGCGACTTTGCCCTCTGATCAGACCGTAGCGCGACCATTGTCCAGACCATTTCCCAGACTTTGCCCTCTGATCAGACCGTAGTGCGACCATTGTCCAGACCATCGTGCGACTCAAGCGTTTCCCAGACCATGTATTTTGGGTCGCATCACGCCACAAGTGTGTGACCCAAATGGTCTGATCAGAGCAGTCTAGGGTCGCGCACCTAAACCTGGGTAGAGCACCTTGTTGTGTGCGATGTTGTTGAACCACTAATGTCAGTTCGTCCGAGGCTGAGTTTTCAGACCAGAATCAAGCATGTCCAGACAACCCAGACAGAAAGTGCCTATGTCCAAACCTTCGCGCGTTATCCAGACTTTTGTGCATTCATGACCAGAATTTCACTTTCCTGTTCAGACTTGAAGGCCTTCAAATTAAGACTTTTCTGCCTTCCCGGGTTAACGATCATATACCTTTCTTTGATTTAGTACTAGGTCATATATGATTCTTAGTAATCTTACTAGGTCGTATATGATTTATGTGAATTCTTGGTAGTCATACAAGGACCACATATGATTTCTTAGAAATCATACAGGGATCATACAAAAAGTTTCAAAGACTAAAAATTGTATAAAAGGTAGCCAGATGACTTAAAAATGATTATATCGCATTTTCAATCCACATTTGATTCTTTCTGTGCTCTAAAAGAATAACCCAAAATTGAGGTAATATGCAAATTCTTCTCTTGATTATTTTCTATAAATGAGCATTTATAAGTATAAACTGGCTTCAGAGTATGTCAAAAATTTTGTTATCTATTTGGATTTACTCTTTTATTTAGTGCCCAACTTTGCAAATGATATTTTACTTTAGGGCCTAATGGCGGATCACCATGGGTGATGCCCTACCGAATAAAAACAAAAAAACCATAAATGGTAATATATTTTGGAAAAATAGATGTATGAATCTTGGTATTCGTACCAGGATCATATATGATTTCTTGGTAATCGTACAAGGATCATATATGATTTCTTTGATTTCATACAAGGATCGTACTAAGAAATCAAGTATGGACAGTATGAAATCATATATGATCCTTGTATGAAATCAAAGAAACTTCAACCCGGGTTCGTATTCAAAATTTTGTGTCATGTTTGAACCTTGAGGATTCATTTTTTATGCGTTTGTGTTCAGATTTCATTCTACTCGGAAATCAAATTTTGGTGCGTTATTCTCTAGACAGTTCGTTGGTTTCAATAAACAAAACAAATGATATACAAAACTTATATGTCGTACAATCAATTTAACTTTGAAATTATTCTTCTTGTTTTAATTACGGCTCACCAAAGTAGTTTTCATGGAAGGTTTAAGATCAAATTGTTATTTTCTAATGTTCTATGATTGATATTCATAATACCAGAAAAAAAATTGGCTGTATAAGAAGCTGTGGTTTTAACCAACTGATAAAAAACTGTAGAATGGAAATTTGCTGCAATCCTAATTGTCACTTTTTTCCGAAGCATTTTTTTCCTCTAAAATTGATGACGAAAGAAACAACATCTAGGGTTTATTTCGTCAAAATTCTTCAAGCAAAATAGTGCTTCGAAAATGGAGACAATTCCATTCAAACTGAAGTAAATTTGAACTAATTTATCCCATTGTCACTTGTATTCACTCAATGAATGATAAAAAGTATTCCTCAGCTTTGTTTTTAGATCGGCCGTGTTTTTCGCAAAAACCAATGAGCCAATGATCAAATGTTACCTTTTTACATCCGTTAAAAAGTTAAAAGTATTTGAATTGGTACCTTAAATTTACTGAACACAAACGTTAACACTTGATCCTAGATTATCCTCTCAACTGTAGAAATTCTAAGGCGCATTTTTGTTTTTTTAACAAAGAAAAAATTTTATTTTCTGATACTTTAATCAAAGTGAACAAGTTTCAGTTGATAAATTAGTCTTTCTAATCATATATTTGGAAGGTCAAGAACTTTTTTTAGTTTCTCAACACACTTTGTGAATTGTTCGCTTAAAAATATTGGCAACTGAAGACATCTTGTAAATTTAATATTTAATGTATCAAGCTCTCGACTGCGCACAACCCATTTAAAAACATTTTCATTAGAGTTTTGTTGTTTTCAGGAGAAACAGTCTCTCTGTACAGTAATCAAAAATGGATGAATGTTTTGCATTGTTCTGCCTAACTCTCACTTTTCACCAGTGACAGTTTTCAGCACTTTATAGTCTAGATTATTGCGTGGACAAAATGTGCGCCAGGGTAGCACTTCAGTCTAGAAATTGGCTTGATTTGAGTCTGATTATAAATCTTTTTTTTTCTCCTGGTGGTCTGATGAAGAACTTTATATGATCAGATGTGATGTCTGTCTGTGAGGTCTGATCCGGGTCCACACTTAAACCCGGATTGTCTGTTCAGAAAAGTTCAAAATTGGGACCTCAGGCTCGGATGCGCACACTTTCTATCAGGCTATCAAAGCTTCGCCAGCGTGTGGCATGCTCAATGGCATGCTGTTCTAATGATTTCAACAGAAAAATAAAAGAGATTGATGTTTAATGTCTTACAACAGAAACAAATTTAATAGATCAGTTTTTACGGAGGACAATTGGTTTCTGAAAAACCTTTGTTTGAAACTTTTAAAAGAAGGCAGTTATTTTTTTTGCGCAAAATTAGATGAAACATACAAACGAAATTATATACGTCGTCAGATGAGATGTGTTAATGCCCAGTATTAACTTCTCCATTAATTTGTGCAAAGTGCCTGCCCTGTTTTGTTGATTCTGAATCACCTTGTAATGTTATAAGGTTTTGAAAGGTCATGTAAAAGGAAAATGAGTTGTAACTTTTGATGTCATGAAACCAAACAAGACAACCAAACAATTGAAACTTACAATAATGGGAATAAAAGAGACATGATACGACAAAGAAGGAAGGATAGACAACGACGTGATCATATTGGCGCTTCGGTGAATTCCACCAACAAATGGAGCAAGTTTACCTCAAGGAGATGAGACAACAAGGAAGTGGTCCTTCATCAATGTGTAATAGGTGTGCTGCAACTGTTGGTAACGGGTCAATTTTTTTGGATAACGTCAACTCTGTGAGTACAAACATAAAACATTGAAAATAACAGTCGGAAAGTAGTCAAATGGTTTGCTCATATTCAAGGTCAGGAGGCAGCATCATTTTGAGAGTTGAAAGTGTATGAGCCGTTTTTATACGGTGAACTATAAAATAAGCTTCGGGGCCTATTTTAAGTTGGTAGTGGGTTAAAAAAAACGATTCGAATATTGGGTTGAGGAACTCTATGCCAAATTGAAGGCCGTTTTTTAGTTTAAATTTTCGAAAAAAAAGCTAGGGTACAAAAACAAAGTCTTATTGGTGACATATTTTTGTAGTTGTTGTCATTTAAAAATATAAGTTTTGAATTACTCGGGTCCTGTGAAGTTTTTCAAAGACTACAATACCAAGACGAGCATGATGTTTCTTTGGAACCAGCCATGCAAAGCACCCCCTCGCCCCAGCTGCCATCGCCTACTGACTTCATTGACACTTAGTCGTATCATAGCTCCCCCAGCCGTGCGCCAACGCACTCCCACACCCCAGCTGCCATCGCCGGCTCCAGTAGGCGCCTCCTACTGACTTCTTTGACACTTAGTCGTGTCATAGCTCCAACAGCCGTGCGCCAACGCACTCCATCACCCCAGCTGCTTTTGCCGGCTCCAGTAGGCGCCTCCTACTGACTTCATTGACACTTAGTGGTGTCATAGCTCTATCAGCCGTGCGCCAACGCACTCCATCACCCGAGCTGCCATCGCCAGCTCCCGTAGGCGCCTCCTACTGACTTCACTGACACTTAGTCGTGTCATAGCTCCATCAGCCGTGCGCCAACGCACTCCATCACCCCAGCTGCTATCGCCTGCTCCAGTAGGCGCCTCCTACTGACTTCATTGACACTTAGTCGTGTCATAGCTTCATCAGCCTTGCACCAACGCACTCCCACAACCCAGCTGCCATCCCCAGCTCCAGTAGGCGCCTCCTACTGACTTCATTGACACTTAGTCGTGTCATAGCTCCATCAGCCGTGCGCCAACGCACTCCATCACCCGAGCTGCCATCGCCAGCTCCCGTAAGCGCCTCCTACTGAATTCACTGACACTTAGTCGTGTCATAGCTCCATCAGCCGTGCGCCAACGCACTCCATCACCCCAGCTGCCATCGCCTCCTCCAGTAGGCGCCCCTACTGACTTCATTGACACTTAGTCGTGTCATAGCTCCATCAGCCTTGCGCCAACGCTCTCCCACACCCCAGCTGCCATCGCCAGCTCCAGTAGGCGCCTCCTACTGACTTCATTGACACTTAGTCGTGTCATAGCTCCATCAGCCGTGCGCCAACGCACTCCACCAACCCAGCTGCCCTCGCCAGCTCCACTAGGTACCACAAACGATACTCCTTGACACTTAGACGTGTCATAGGTCCACCAGCCGTACGCCAACGCACTTTCACAAAAGATCTACCCTCGCCAGCCCCAGTTGGTACCTCCTACCATATTCGTTCACATTTAGACGTTTTAGACGTGTCACCGCTCACAATCTTTGCACTCACACACATCATCATGTTCCTAAAGCTACTTACCATCAATTAACTCGATACTCAAAAGCGTTCAACAGGAAAAAGAAAGAACGGAAACCGTCAGTCGCCGGCACTATACGGCTCTTCTATAGAAGGCTAAATACGATCCAGGAATTCAAAAATGAGATACAGGCTCAAATAAGTAATAACACTGAAACAGAAATTGTTTCTTTAACCCATGAAGAGTTTAAACGTCTTATGGGAGAAGTCGAAAACATAGTTAATGAGTTAACGGAATCAGACAATCAGGACGCTGAAGGTCCTCAGGCAGAAGCTGATCAACTCATTCGATTGGAGATGGAAGTGGCCCAAAAAGTGAAGAGACACGAAATGATCCGCCGAACTCTTACTTCGCGTCCAAACAGTGCAGCTTCTACTCAAAGGAATGGAACAACAGCCTCGACAGTAGTTGAGACAAAAGCAAGAAATTCAAGGGAGCTCACCAATGGTGAGACAACTAGACTTCATATCAGTGAGCCAATCGATGACGAATTTTCAAATACTGAATCATATTTAGCTGAAAGTTCCGAAACTTCTACAGATCAAATTCCAATAACAGCTCCAAATGAGCAGGAAATTTCTGTACCAGTCTTTAGTACTCGATTACACGAACAAAATGTAACTCCAAGCATGGTCCTACAGAGCCTTGCTTCACAGCAATTTGCTATAACCGGTACAATTGTCAATCAGGACGCAAGATTACATAGACCTCTTGAGAGTGGAACACATTTCCGTTCTGAAAATACGACGAACATCCACAATTTGCCAACATGCATTACAAATTACAAGTTTTGTTCATGGACCTGACACAGTTCAAACTACTATGTTACACCCACAAGAAGGTTCATTTGCTCGTTTGCCGGGACCTAACTATAACCCTACATCATGGTCAATGCCATCATCATGTAATCAATCGCCCGCAGCATTCGCCTCCTCGGCAACCAGCAGTCAATATTTTCAAGCACATGTTAACTACGGACTACCAGGTTCTGTGTCTCAGCAAAACCATCCAATTTTTGCAAATCAATTCCCAACTACGTTAAGTTGGAATTCTAATACAGATCAAGGTCAGTTTAATTACCGGTTTCGAAATCTGCATCGATCTGTAAAGCTGCCTGAAATTCGCATACAAGAGTATGATGGTGATCCTCTGAAGTGGAACGAATGGAGCTGCATGTTCACATCTACAATACATATTAACCCTGATATAACAAATACTGAAGGAAAGAGCTACCTACAATCCCTTGTCATGGGGCTTGCCAAGGAATGTATATCTGGTTTTCTGTGCAATCCAAATTTTTTCAATGATGCGCTAAACGAATTAAATAGACGCTTTGGAAATCCCCAGAATATGGCTTCCGCACTTACTCAAGAACTGGAAGCCGGGCAGCGTCCCCAAGCCAATGATCATAGAGCTCTAATTAGCTATCCAACACTCCTGCGGAAAATTGTTCAAACCTTTCTAGCCCTTGGCTTCAACGCTGACTTGAGTTGTACCTATCTACTGAAATTAGCACGTGATAAACTTCCAAATTCGCTCAAAATGAAATGGCTTGAGCACACCATTCATAACAATATTCAAAACCCAGGAAAATTGGGAGTTCTCGGAATGGATGGACCGACACTCTTGCGCCTGTGAACAATTGCAGGAAACCAATCAACAAAACAACAACAACAATGGATTTCAAGGGAACATTCGAAGAAACAATCCTACGGTTTCTAACAGCTCAGAAAGGAATCAGTTCTCAGCTAACGTGTACAGCAACTCCAACAATCAAAATAGACACAATGATCGAAGAAATAACCAAAAGACATTTCAGACAAGCAATAACTTCAGCAGAAAACAAAACATTAACAATCAACTACTTGGTTTTTCGGAGATTCACAACCTGAATGCAGGGAAAAACGCATCAAACGCCACAAAAAATGTCAAAACGAAATGCCCCCTTGATCAACAAGAGCATTATATAGGTCGATGCCAACAATTCAACAAATTTGATGTAGCTAGACGAAGCTTGGAAGTCAAAAAACACTCTCTCTGCTTTTAACTGCTTGAGCCCAAGCCACTCTGCAAAAGTCGTTTGTCATCATTGTAATGGAAAGCATCATAGTTTGTTGCATGACTGCGACAAACAAAAGAAGAGAACCGAGACAACAAACTTAACAGATGTACACACTGCGTAGGATAATTCATGTTAACTGTTATATGCGTAGGCTGAGTTATAAACGCATGCTTAAATGCGCAGGAAGAATTATAAACGCAGGCTAGTATACGCAGGTTGAATTATAAACGCAGGTTAGTTTGTGCAGATTAAGTTATAAAGGAAGGTTGACGTGGGAAGGTTGAGTTATAAGCGCAAATTTGCATGTGAAGGATGAATCATAAACGCAGGTTCGCATGCGACGCAGAAAATTAAATAGCGTCCAGACAACAAAAAAAATGGCGATTAGCATGTACCAGTGCAAAACTTAGGATTATTTTATTTAAAGCTCCTGTTTGAGACTTAGGTGTAATTTATATATATATATATTACCATTTGACTTTTTAATTTGGCTCAGTCAGTTGGAAGAAAATGAAGATAATTATCATGCAGTCTGTGCATGTTATTTTAGTGCATCATGCAGTCTGTGCAGTGTAACCAAAGAACAAAAAAACAATTTTGAAAATTTCGAATGACCAAAACCCGAAGCTGCCATGATACCTTAGAGGCATAAAAATAAAGACGCACAAATCATCCACTCCCCCTACAACTCGATACACCGCGCCCGCGCGGGATCCCGGAGAGGGTAGGGGTTGGGTGTTCATTGCGGAACTAAAAACTCCGGGGTTATGCTGCACTTCGACTTACAATATACACAGTCCCTCTGTGATCGAGAAACAAGAAGATATCGAGACTGAGAGCAAGAAATTTATATGAGCCTCCGACAGATCATTTTTTGAGGGGTAGAAAAAAGAAGGTCTAAATTGGGAAGGGACGATAGAAGAGTCAGTCGTGGCGCCACCGCTGCTCCGCATTTAATCTGAACTAGTGGGGGATCAGAAACAAGAGTGCGGGAGATCAACAACAGAATCAAATCTGAAAAAGCATCACAACTTCTCTTTTGATGTTCATAATCAAATCTGAAAGATCTTGTTAAACTATGGCTGCTTAACCCTTCGTTTCCTTCAGCCATCTGACTGGCCCAACTTCATATAATGTTCTAGCGTCACAACATCTAATTATTAACGTTTCTCGGGTAAGGGTGTTTCATACTGACATTTTTAATCATAGTTTTGCTGTTCAATATCAAATTTGAAGGATCTGGTTGAACTCTGGTAGCCGAACCCTTGGTCGACTTCAAATACCTGACTGACCAAACTTCATATAACTTTCCAGCGTCACAGTTCAGTTTGAAAGCAGGTGAAAATGAGAGTTCAGGAACCTAGTTTGGCGGGGTCAATTTTTTGCTGCGTCAGATAGAAAATTTCTATCAAAGTGAAAAAATAGGATTTTTGCAAATATTTTTTCAACACTTCTTTTGAACGCTGCTAACACAATTTGAAAGCGACAGTTCAAAAAATCTAGATTGGGTGTCAATTTTTGGCTCAAAAATATAGAATATTTGAACTGAAAATAAAAAAACACATAGACTTTTTAAAAATTTTAACGCAAGATAGTATGCACAGGACGAGTTATATATGCAGTTTAGCATGGGAAGTTTGAGGTACGTGCGCAGAATTGCATGCGAAGGAAAAAATTATATAGCGTTAAGACAAGAGAAAATAAACAGTGGTTAGCATATAAAAGGATTAGTTTATTTGTAGCTCCTCTTTAAAACTTAGTTGTATTTATATATATTAGCCTTTAAATTACTAATTTGGGATAGTCATTTGGAAGATGAAAAACTTTATCATGCAATCTGTGCATGGTGTTGTAGTGCATCATGCAGTCTCGCAGTGTAACGAAAGTACAATTTTTAAAATTTCGAATGACCAAAAACTAAAGCTGCCTTGATACCCTAAGAACATGAAAATGAAAGAACGCATCCAATTTTTGACCAAATCAACCACTCCCCCTCCAACTCTATTCATCGCGCCAGCGCAGGACACCGGCGAGGTTTGGGGAGACTTCATTGCCGAATTGAAAACTCCGGAGATAAGTTGCACTTTGGCTCACACATTATACAGTTCCTCTATGAGCGAGGAGCAAGAAGATAACAAGATTGAGAGCGAGAAATTTATTTGAGCCTCCGAGAGATGTTTGCGGGGTAGAAAAAAAGAGCGAAAGATCAAAATTTGAAGTGGACGCTAGAACTGTCAGCTTAACGCCGTCACTGCTCCTTATTTAACCTGAACTCGCGAAGGACCACAAACAAAGAGTGTAGGAAATCAAAAGCAGAACCAAATCTGAAGCAGCATCAAAACATCTCATTTTATAATCATAATCAAATATGAATGATCTGGTTGAACTATGGTTGCTTTGCCCTTCGTCGCCTTCAGCCAACTAACTTCAAATTATGTTCTATTGTCACAACATCTAATTATTACCGTTACTCGGGTAAGGGTGGTTCATAATCACATTCTCAATTAATGTTTTGTTGTTCAATATCAAATCTGAAGGACCTGGTTGAATCGTGGTAGCAAAAGCCTTGGTCGACTTCAGCCACCTGACTGACCAATTATCATATATTTTTCCAGCGTCACAGCATATAGTTTGCAAGCAGGTGATAATGAGTGTTCAGAAACCTAGGTTGGGGGTCAATTTTTTGCTGCGTCAGATAGAAAATTTCTATCAAAAATAAAAAAATAGGAATTTAGCAATTTTTTTCCAACATTTCTTTTCAAAAACAATTTAAAACCGAAAGTTCAAACAACGGGATTGGGTGTCAATTTTTTTGCTCCATATAATAGAGTATTTGAACTAAAAATAAAAAAACAGAGAAATTTTATAAAAAATTGAAATTTTTCTTCTTTCAACTCTTTTAGTTTCTTTTCGCCCAAGCCAATTTGTTTTTCAAAACTCTGTAAATATAAATAGCATGCAGGTGGGAGCACGATATTCACGTGCGAGGGGTGTGTTGGAACTTTATGTAATATATAACTTGCAATATATGTAACTTGCTATAAAAAATTATAATTGGCGACTGGGGGCATAAAAAAGGGGGGTAACAGAATAGATCCGTTTTTTGCACAATTTTTCTCTTATTTGCATACCCAAAAGCATGTGCCAATGATTGATCCTTGGGCTGGAATGTCGAAATATTTATCTATATACCTATTTAATCTTCTTTGTACTATACCGTGATTTTGCGTTTATTTGATGTTTAAAGTAATTTAGTTATTATAGCAAAGTTGTCATTTTTTGAGCTACATGAGCTACTAATTCCCGCCATTTAATTTGCATCCGTGTATAGTTACAGGTAAACAAATCTGGAATCCTACGCATACAACCTCTAGCCTGCATGAATGATTCATCCTTTGCAAGCAAATCTGCGTTTAAAACTTATCCTATGTATGTAATCTGCAGTTTCATATCCGTCCTCGGGAAAGAAATTGCAGATAAAGGCTATGAGTTTTGCTATGATAAGCGTAAAATATGTCATGATCAGAACTCTTTTAAAAGAAAAATAAATGATGAAAACATGCTGGTTCATTGTTGAAATGAGAAGCAAGAAAAATCAGTGATGGATGGAAAGATTTAAATCCTTTTATTTTTTTGTGAAATTATTGGTTTAGAAAAACTTGATATATAGTTTTTCCTTGTTTCTCTTACTTAAAGTTGAAATTTCAATGCGTGCTCAATTTTGTTTCAGTTTCGTTTGCTATTGATGCAAATCAAATCCAAATGAATCCGTTTTAAGCTCAATTTGACATTACATTGTTTACTGTAATTGATGATAATAAGAACATTTTGTTGCCCAAATATTGTGTTACCAGCTTTTATGCTATATTTTTTTCATGATGATATGAAATGACTCGTAAACCCTGATTTATTTACAACATGATGCGATACCTCTGTTACTCCTTTTGGCAAACAAACGAAGTCAAAAGATTATTTCAATTGCAGCATGCCAGCCTTGATCAATGAGTGGTAACCGAAATCAAAACCTGTTCGACTGCCTTATGTTTGACTTCTAGATTGGGAGCTTCAGCTAAAAAATAGGATCGTTATTCAAGGTTATACCTTATTTTAAATCTAGACACATTTTTTCTAACTTCCTCTAGTAGTGTTGTTGTAGAGTTTTTAGTTTTTCTGGTTATTGATATCCTACTTAAAAATTTCTCTCTGTTTATCCAAAATAAATCATGCCAAGACGATATATTATCATTGGTAGTTTAGCAGATGAAATACTGAAGGTATATCTGCAACCAATCAGAGACAGAGAAGACTCTCTTCTCTTAAATATAGTGCGCAAAACACAATTACTTCTCTTACAGAGAAATCTAGAGCTAGAATTTTAACCCCAGCATCCTTTTGTACTCGTAAATCCATAAAATAAGAATCACAGCCCTATTGAAAATCTAAAGTATCGTAATTTACGTAAATTAACGTAATTACTCTATATATGATGAGTCATCACGAGGGCCATTCACGGACACTTATTCCGATAGTAGCCAATCAGGAGAGAGCAATCAATTGATAGAGGAAATAAAATCTTTTGAAAGTAAACAATTTCAAGATGCGGATGAACTAAACATTTTTTTTAAAATTCTGTATCTCAACCCAAAACTCACTTTTTCAGATAGGAGAAAAATTTTTGTCTCTTTCTCTGTCAGAAAAGGCGGCACAAATTGCACGTTCATCTTGCCTTTCTTATCTCATAGAGACCTATGGTAAACAACTAAAAGAAAACACAATCCCTATATTGGTGATCCTATCACGGAAAGATATACTTCTCTCAAATAAACAGGTAACATCAAATAACATGACTTGAAGACCTCTACCATTTATTTATCGCTCATTGAGCAATAGTAGAGACAAGCGACTTCACGTCTTATCTCATAGAGATCTATGGTAAACAACTAACAGAAAGCACAATCCCTATATTGGTGATCCTATCACGGAAAGATATACTTCTCTCATGATACACTATTCATCACATTATCAGATACACTATTTGAATTTTCAGATGGATAGACGATGAAATACACACTGCTGACAGAGGATACCGGGTTGAAAAATCATCATTCGTTTTTCTAAAAGGGATTGCACTCGCACTTAACACCGCCGCTGCACAAACAAGAGATGAAAGTTTACACAAAATAGCCAAACAAGAAATAGGAGGCTTTAATCATCTAACAAAAACGTTTTTGAGTTCAGTACATAACGCAGACCTATCAGACGTAGATTTATTAGAAGTTTTTATACTTCTATCTTAGTTCATACGCCGTTTATGGAAAGACTTTTTTGTCATAATTTTGTCCATGTTCTTATCGCATACGATAAAAACTCTTTCACTATTTGAATTACAGAACAACAAATAATTATGAAAATTTTAACAATCAACAACCAAATAGCTCAACAGATCTAACACAAAGTTCAAACCCATGAAACAACACCTTACTAACTTGATCAAATGTAAACAGACCGCTAATTCGTCTACAAAGACGGAACGCGATCTTTTTCGATACTGAATGGTAATTATAAACCCATCCACTCAACACTCACAACAAACCACAAATAACCAGAATGTACAAATCATGGTACAACAATTAGTGAATTTTGTCAGACAACTAAACTCCCAAATTAATCACTCCACCACAAATGCTCCGACGCCTTACTACCTAATAGCAGCGTCGACCCAAACACCTTCCCCTGTTGAGAGAAGAGTTTCAAAAAGGATGTACCCTATTAAGGAGATTCGGTACCTATGCAACAATCTTTAAGACCATTTGATGATACAGATCCAACGTATACCACAGAAGACTTACTGAGTGCTATCACAACACATATGGCAATTAAAACAGGACCAGAACAAACCGATTCAACTTATCACAGAGCATGGATTCTCGAACAAATTGCCATGACACAAATAGCACTAAAATACCCTGCGCAACAATGGTATTCAAATTTACAACTAGAAATAACGAAGAAAAGGTAAGCTTTTCGCCGGGAATTCCAAAAAAAGGTTTGACAATAAACAATCACTATTGCAAGCTAAATTACTCTTAGAAAGTATACAAGTGCTTCCGGAGAACAAATGAAAACAGTAGCTCTCCGCATTTCGCAAATGGCTCGAAAAGCAACATGAAAAATTACCAGATGGAATTTGTATTAGTTAAATTAGTACATTCACAACTATCACGAATAACCATCGGTAAGATAGCTAACCACAAATCAACGCCATTGTATCCACAATTCCCATCTGTACCACTAGTAGAAAAATACATCAAGAAGACATCATCAGAACGCAAAATGGTCGAAATAATATCAAAACGAATACTTTTTTTCGTACACTATGAATAATATCACTACCGAAATCGACAATCAATCATTAGATTAAGTTCGAGCATGAAACAATACATAGCATACTCTATCAATGTAGCTAGACAGAGGTACTCACACTGTCCGAATTTTAAATCGAAACCACTCCTCTTAAAAATTTTGCAACAAAATTTTACGTTTAGGACATAGTGTTTCAACTTGCCCTGATCCTTGATTTACAAAACCGGTGGACAAAACAAACCCTCCAAAAACAAGCATTTAATCAAGCCGTGAATGGAAAACAAAACCTCCCAAATAAACAGGTAACATCAAATAACATGACCCGAAGACCTCTACCATTTATTTATCGCCCATTGAGCAATAGTAGAGACAAACGACTTCCCGTCAAAGAAGTCCTAACAGAACTTCAATAAAAATTCTTCATATAAAAAAACTATATTATGAAAACCGTAACTTCAAACCATAAAGTAGATTGGGTTTGCCACAACCAAAACCACAAAACTTTTAAAAGAAGAGATCGAACAAAAATATTATTAAACCAATAATTCACGGACACAATCACCCAATTATTGCACAGAAGATTTTTGTTCTCGGCAAATTTTCTCAAGAAATCGCATAGAAATTTACGAAACTACATTAACTTAATGTTAGACCAAGAACTACCAGACGACATAATCTCACAGTCAGAAACCACGGAAACACAAAATGTATCAGAACAACAATTACATGAACAAAATTTTAAGGATTTACAATTAGATTTAAATCGAGATAAAAAGGATGAATATTTCAACTGTCAGGAAGGAAGCAACGCTCTCACAGAATTTTATATTCTTTCAACCTCGTGTAAAACCAAAATTTGGAAACTACTCCTTACTTTGTATACATTAAAAACGAATGGCCACAATAGAAGAATATCACCACCTCATTTTGAACTTTATTTCTTAATCGATTCCTGACTTGCATTTAACGTAATAAATTATGATATCTGAAACGAGATAAAAAGTACTACAAAATCCATTTAAAAATATCTACATTTGTTCTCTCTGCGGCAAACAATACAAAACCACAGTCTCGCGGAACAGTACAACTTGACTTACATTGTAAATACAGATGTAAGAGAACATCGTAGACACCAAAACAAAGTGGCTACATTGACTTTCCATGTATCAAATACAAAATGCAACATTCTAGGCACCCCATTTCTAGAAAAAAGTGTATAATCCTTAAAATGCTACAATCACAAATACTAGAGATAAAACATAAATATGAAATCGAAACACTCCATTTTTTTTAATCATCGACAATACCACAGCCATATAACTCCCGACTTTTACCGGTAATTGGGGATCACACTTTATATTTCCAACCCCTTGAACGCCGTGTACTAACATTTTCCTTAACTGCATACGAAAGCCAAAGCCGCTTTTCAAACGGGCCAGCACTATTTAAAGCACATCTAATGTTGATACCATGATTTAATTATATGTTTTCTTTCAATATTGGGTATCAACAACTTAAAACGTCCATTTCAATATTTTATACAGATCCTAATTCAAAATTTTTCAAATCCCCCATTAACATTAACAAACGGACTCATTGGATATGACCAACACGATATCTCTTTAATCGCCCGTTACACCAGAAAGTTTTTTATTAATGAAGTTTCAGAATTTATGAATGCCTACTTCGCTAAATATTTACCTCATGGCACATCTCAAACACTTAAAGAATTGTATTTTCTAAACTTAAATAAACAACAGGAACGAGAAAATAAATAACAACAGAACACGTTCCATATCCCATATGACATACCCTCTTTCACAAAAAATGAAGAAGCTTTTCTTCAAATTTTCAAGTTGAACACAAGAAATTTGACCAAGAAGAATTTGAACAGCTATCACTGTTTTTACTCTGCTATAAATATTCGACGTAGGCATAATTAAAGTAGCACTTAATTTGCCACTACAAGCAACAGCAAGATTCAAAACAAAACAGCGTGCTATACCTATTCATCTACTATTACAAGAGAAAGTACAACAACTACTGGACATTCTTACGCACTTCAAAAAAATTGTCCAGTGAGCACTAATTCACTCACCACGGGCTACAGTTTTATTAATCTAGTAACGATCCTCAAAAAATAGAGAATCCCCAAAATTCTTCTAGACGCTCGCCAATTAAACACAATGATTGACGAAACGAAATGCAGTGGGCATACATAGCCAATAAAAATTATACTAACACGTATCAAACAATCAAATGCCCCTAGACAAACTCTCACAGATGTTAACAAATTTATTGCAGGACAATAATACTGCTTTAAACGGATTTTTTATGGTTTTAAAATCGGCCCCGCAGCATTTTCATCCTTTATGAGCAGCAAATTGACACCTCTAATACTGGAAAACAAAATAATCACACATTTAGATGACGTCTTTGTACAAGACGAAACAACAGACACAATTGTTGGAAACTTTAACTAATTATCACCACATTTTCAAAAATGAACAATTTTCCGAATAGATACTTTTTCTTCCTAGAAGAATTCCTAGGTCACCAAATCAAAAATGACCACATTTATCCATTGAAATCGAAAATTTGTGGATGGTTAAAACTTCAACCAACAAAAAAGAAAACGGAAATCGAAAATATGTGGGATTTCTCACATTTGTTTGAAAACGTATACACAATCTACAGTGAATCTTGAGACCATTTTGTCTCCAACATAAAGATTCAGTTGAATTTTAAATGGACACCAGAAATACAACAGACTTTTAGACAAACTCAAAAAATTTACAGACGGTACACTACGTCTTCATGTTCCCAATGCATAAGAACGCTTTTATAATCTATGCCACTTCTCGAACTATGGTATAGCTGCAACATTATTGCAAAAAAATCAATTCGGGAAAATGGAACTAAACTCAGCAAATTCACGTCTTTTCTCTACAGCAGAACTTAGACCTTCCACTTTACTAAGATTGTGCTAAGCGATAATATACTCACTTTCGAAATACGATTACCTTATACAGTCACGGCAACCGATTATTCTGTGCACAGATCATAAACCAATAGTGTTTTTTAAACACAGAAAAATACACTCAACCGTAGAGTTTATAAGTTTCATCTCATCCTGGTGATATTACAAAAATAATCAATAAAGTTCATCATGTCACACAAACAACAAACTTCATCAATGCAGTGCCATTATTCTTATAAAAATAATACATTACCAGTTCAGTTATAAAATCAACAGTAGATTTGCCCCATTTTCCTATCTAGAAAACTACTTTAAAGCACAGCAAGAAGAAGTTTCTTATACGTAAAAACTACAAAATCTACCAAAACCCAGTCATCAGACACTACAAAACCAAAAAATCTCAAGAAAAGCTCACTCATATAAAAACTTACGCTGTAGTGGAACATGCAGATGTTACTCCTAATACTAGTAAAACCGAACCGATTACAGATAATCTACAATTAAAATTGAAAAAAAACTGAGATAACTGAATATTTTTTACAAGAAAGACAACAGTAGGATCTAGTACTTCAACCAATTATTCTTTGGAAAAAGCTATATGAAAACCGTTCACCATCCTTTTACCCCAACATTAAAAATAAGGACAAGAAGAGGACTTCTTCGCTACTTATTATGAAGAGATTCTTTTGAAGAAAACCCTAACTATCATCAAAATCCCGAAGAATTTATTTAAACTTTACCAAGTACTCTGACATGAACACTATTTGATTTTAGTGACAACAAAGAGGTCAACCCACCTCCGGCTTCCTATGCTGAAGGATCTCAAATCCCTCCCAACGTTGAGCCGACCAATGACCTCATTGTGGACGTTAACGACATTTTTGCTTCACCTCTTAAACCTGTAGTGTTGTCTCCTACAGTACCCGAACCAGTTTGCGAGATGCAGACACTGGTCCTCTTCGCAATGGTTCAGGAATCCCCACAGCCACTGTCTGTGGATGTTGCCACATACTCTTGTGTGAATCTACTGCCGTCGCCCGCGACTTCATCTTCTTTTTCGGGAGGAGAGCTACCACTCTTCAACCGGAGTGACACAAACTCCCGGACAACAGTAGCAGCAGCCGTTAGCTCGTCTCAGGAGCTAATGCTTCAGAGCCAACAAGTACCACACCAACAACCACCACAGCAACAATCTTCCTGGGTTGATGAAGTATCTGCCGAGCAGTCACAACGCTCGACGCCGGAAACTGTAGTCACCTCTGGTTAAGTGTGCGCCCCCCAAGCGCAATCGCAGTTACTCTCATACCCTGCTCCACAAATGCAAGCACTCGAACCACTGCCTGTAACAATTATGATGCACACCCCATGAATCGGAAGTCCCACAGTGCCTCAGCTACGACCACAACATCAAATTCCAAAACCTCCTCAGTATGAAAAACCCAGTTCTACGGACAACTACCCGTCCAACGACCCTTCACCTCCTAGACGACCCCACCTGATAAGATCGAATAGCTGTCCCCAGTTAGAGCGCCACTGTCGCCGGCAACATCCCGACCAACACAAAGCCCACCCCAAGTTTCACAGTCCTCATCGAAGCAGAAACTCAATCCTTTTGTACCAACACCGAAAACATTTCACAGGCCGCCCGGACCCAGTTTCTTGTTCCACAATTGCACCAATCCTCTTGGGATCAATACCGATCACGGCATTCATGTTTCAAAGAAGATTAATTAAATATCCACTCCCACAGAACGTACTCTGAAACAGATTTCTAGCACCTGTACGAGCGGACAGCTAGAGAATGATGATGTGGAAGACGGAGGCGACAAAAATTCTCCCCTCGAGTGAGCTCAGTTCCCGATTAATCCACGAATCACACAAAAAACCACTGAACGTTTTTGGCACATGACCAAAATTTTTCTTGCCCTGGTGGACCGGCAAAATGATTATTTGAATACCGTATTCACAAGATACACGACTCCCAATCGTGCCTACCAAAATTACGACACATTTTATCTCCAATTCAGATTTTTACATCCCACACAGATGAATGTAAATAGTCAATCACACAAAGTGAAAAAAACATCTACGTTTTACATCAAGTACTCATATGTCATCGACCTTAGGTCATCCCCCTATACGCTAGGACGCACCGAACCATTCTCGTCCCCATCGATTATCTCCAATGTGTAGAGGGGGAGGCCATGACGTAAACGGACGGCCACACCTTCAAAATCCTCTAAAGGGATTGGATTGCAGACAAATTGGCCAACAGAGAGCCGTCCACAGAGGCCCAAGATATCACAATACACCTCCTGTCAATGCAGCCGCATTGCAAAATGGATCTTTACCCTCGGGCTCTCGCTGCTGGTCTGGCGCGGAACAATGACTCTCGAATTTTTCTGGGACCATGACAATTGGGCTTCGGATTTCAAGTTTGAACACCGCTGATGGGCACAGTCCCGCGCAAGTGTCACTGTCCCTTTTGAGACACAGTTCTCACAGAACTCATGTTAAGACTTAAATTTTTGAAAAGAATTACCTTTATTTTAATTCTTTTCTCTCTATCTCTCTTCTATATTAATATTTCTTCATACTAAATGAAGATAAGGAAAATTTTCTGTTTCTTTTTTCTCTGGTTGGAATTTACTCAGTAGGAACTGAACTTTTAATGTTTAAAGGACAAGGTAGCTCACAGTAGCTAATGATGTATTGTAATCGGAAGGTAAGCTGGTAAATCCGATCGCAACAAGACCTCTACAAGATGGAGATGAATGAAAATCTCACTGTACAACCGACAGAAACTAGGACTACTTTTGTCCACCCAGTTGGGAACAAATCCTCACTTACATGACAGTGGGATGCAGCTGGATACAGTTACAGGACTGGCGTTTCTTGCCAGCACGCCCTGTAACTGGCAGCTTTAATAACTTCACAACTGAAAAGATGCGGATCACTCACTGACGAATCTGGTGACAGACTTCACTGGACAGGGACTTCAGACGACGACACAAGTCACCGACTCAAACATTCGACGAGGATGATACTTTCAGCGTATTTCAGCTAACTTCTACAGATTCGGACAGAAAACTCTTATCGTCGGATGGATGTAGAAGAAGAAATAATGAATGTACACCTCCAACCAATCAGAGACTGAGAAGACTCTGTTCTGTTATATATTTTGCTTGTACGGCTGACTTCAGTCAGTCTTGTAGTTATAGTTGAAGACACAATGTGCATACTCTACACCTTAACTCCGGTGGTAACTATTTTATACACCGTTATAATTGAAGTATTCCGTCAATGTTTTGCTGATTCGCTTAATCTGGGAGAACTGGGTAAGTCTACTTCGCGCGCAGAAATAAGTAGCCTTAAATAAGTGTCCGCCTTAGTAGTGTAAAGACATCTAAGTATACACGAACACTGGGAATCCACAAATTTTCTGGAGTGGTTAGTTTTCATCTAGGGCTCTGAGCAATATTGACGACATAACGGGTTGCGATCAACATCTTCAAAACCATTAAAATTTACAAAATTTCTATGTTTTTTTTCTACAACTGCTTAGGAAGTAGAGAAATTGTTCTTTTTCTCTGCCCTTTTTGTGGGTTTTCCTAAAACTGTGTGAAGTTGAAATTCAAAAAATGCACCCGCCAATCTAACCGTATTTTTGTTTTAGATTATGGAGCCAAATCGGAATGGTTTTTTCAAAAAAAGTTCGTATTGCAATCGGAAATATCGACTTATTCGCTTATTCTATTTTCAAAAATATAGAAATTTTATCGGGTCAAGGAGCTGTTCAAATCGAACCAAACTTGGTGAAAGACTTTGAATTTAAAAAGTTTTAAATATTAGGCACATATCTGCAGCTGTCTGGATTGTCATTGTCAAAAAACCAGCTTGGGTGCTGGTTCAGGTAATGTAAAAAAAAATGATGTTGCTTTGAGAACCCCGAGTCGCACAATAATAAACGTAAACTTTGAATTAAAAAAAATTTTAAATATTAGGCACATGTATGCAGCTGTCTGGATTGTCATTGTCAAAAAACCAGCTTGGGTGCTGGTTCAGGTAATGTAAAAAAAATGTTGCTTTGAGAACCCAGAGTCGCACAATAATAAACGTAAACTTTGAATTAAAATTTTTTTAACTTTTAGGCACATATCTGCAGCTATGTGGATTGTCATTGTCAAAGAACCAGCTTGGGTGCTGGTTCAGTTAATGTAAAAAATATGTTGCGGTTAAAGTCTGACGGTAGAGCTGAAAAATTTTTTTCACCGCATTATGCTAGTAGCGCTGAAAAAATATTTTTCACCGTATTCTGCTCGTAGCGATGGAAAATTTTCTTTCACCGCTTAAGCGGTGAAAAATTTTCTTTCACCGCTACTAGCATAATGCGGTGAAAAAAATTTTTCAGCGCTACCACGAAGCGGTAAAAAAAATTTTTTCACCGCTAAAATCGCAAATCTTACAAAAATTCACCGCTAAATTAACCGCTAATCTTACAAAAATTTACCACTATGAACGCATTGAACGCTAAAAGTTGCGGGCGCTTTGCGGTGAAAAAAGTTCTTTTTCACCGCTAATCACCGCTAATCTTACATTATTTTTGGACCAAACCTCGACCCGGGTCAGACCGTTTTTACAGATTTGTTGTTTGCCATTTCTCATTGATCATTTTGTTTAAGTTCCAAAGTAATGCGGCAGTGTTGTGATACTTCCCGGTTGAACATTTTACACCTTTACTCCGGTGGTAACTATTTTATACACCGTTATAATGGAAGTATTCGTCAATGTTTTGCTGATTCGCTTAATCTGGGAGAACTGGGTAAGTCTACTTCGCGCGCAGAAATAAGTAGCCTTAAATAAGTGTCCGCCTTAGTAGTGTAAAGACATCTAAGTATACACGAACACTGGGAATCCACAAATTTTCTGGAGTGGTTAGTTTTCATCTAGGGCTCTGAGCAATATTGACGACATAACGGGTTGCGATCAACATCTTCAAAACCATTAAAATTTACAAAATTTCTATGTTTTTTTTCTACAACTGCTCAGGAAGTAGAGAAATTGTTCTTTTTCTCTGCCCTTTTTGTGGGTTTTCCTAAAACTGTGTGAAGTTGAAATTCAAAAAATGCACCCGCCAATCTAACCGTATTTTTGTTTTAGATTATGGAGCCAAATCGGAATGGTTTTTTCAAAAAAAATTCGTATTGCAATCGGAAATATCGACTTATTCGCTTATTCTATTTTCAAAAATATAGAAATTTTATCGGGTCAAGGAGCTGTTCAAATCGAACCAAACTTGGTGAAAGACTTTGAATTTAAAAAGTTTTAAATATTAGGCACATATCTGCAGCTGTCTGGATTGTCATTGTCAAAAAACCAGCTTGGGTGCTGGTTCAGGTAATGTAAAAAAAATGATGTTGCTTTGAGAACCCCGAGTCGCACAATAATAAACGTAAACTTTGAATTAAAAAAAATTTTAAATATTAGGCACATGTATGCAGCTGTCTGGATTGTCATTGTCAAAAAACCAGCTTGGGTGCTGGTTCAGGTAATGTAAAAAAATGTTGCTTTGAGAACCCAGAGTCGCACAATAATAAACGTAAACTTTGAATTAAAAATTTTTTAAATTTTAGGCACATATCTGCAGCTGTGTGGATTGTCATTGTCAAAGAACCAGCTTGGGTGCTGGTTCAGGTAATGTAAAAAATATGTTGCGGTTAAAGTCTGACGGTAGAGCTGAAAAATTTTTTTCACCGCATCATGCTAGTAGCGCTGAAAAAATTTTTTTCACCGTATTCTGCTGGTAGCGATGGAAAATTTTCTTTCACCGCTTAAGCGGTGAAAAAATTTTTTTCACCGCTACTAGCATAATGCGGTGAAAAAAAATTTTCAGCGCTACCACGAAGCGGTAAAAAAAAATTTTCACCGCTAAAATCGCAAATCTTACAAAAATTCACCGCTAAATTAACCGCTAATCTTACAAAAATTTACCGCTATGAACGCATTGAACGCTAAAAGATGCGGGCGCTTTGCGGTGAAAAAAGTTTTTTTTCACCGCTAATCACCGCTAATCTTACATTATTTTTGGACCAAACCTCGACCCGGGTCAGACCGTTTTTACAGATTTGTTGTTTGTCATTTCTCATTGATCATTTTCTTTAAGTTCCAAAGTAATGCGGCAGTGTTGTGATACTTCCCGGTTGAACATAACTTTGAATTGAGTGCGAAAGGTCCCACTGGCCAGGAGATACAGCCAGAAGTTGACAGATCCATTGATGACATGCGGCAGTCCCTGCAAACAGACTAATGTCACGGAGATCAAACAATAACTGCTTTCTAAGTAATCAGATTACAAAATGAAAATATAGCCCGAAGAATCCCGGAAAAGACTCGAAGATACCTTCGCCAAAAAGCAGCCTGTCAAATTTCTAATTTCTGATCGCAGTGAACATCAAAGAAGAGGGAAGACTATCTTAATTTGATTTAAAAAAATTAAAATTTAACTAAAAAGTAATTTAAACAAAACAAAAATTCAATGAACGTTTCAGTTTATACAAGTACAAATACAAAAGGAAAACAATATTTCAAGTAATCGAGACAATTTAATTGCTCACACAAATTCGGAGAAGCCGAAAAAAGCGAAAAACTAGGAAATTTATAAAAAGTTTAACAACTTTTCGCAATTTTTTTGTCAAAGAAATCAATAGCTTGGTATCAAAGAACATATGTTCAATTGGTAATAGAAACTGCTCACATGCATTAAGCTTACAGTCAGTGACAAGTAAAAGCAATATAATACAAATAAAAGGCCAAAAATCGCTAAAATAGCCTTATTCGAAAAACCTCAAATTAGCCTAAAACTCCTTTTAATTACCAAAAACCTTCGGAACTCTATCAAAACAACCTTAAAACTATAACTTTACTTACATCTACATTTCTCGCTTTGTTTCAAAGGAAGGCATAAACAAAAAACCACTCTCTCTTTTCTCCGCTCTTCGGAAAACAGAAAACCATAAAGGCTCTTCGAGTCTTAAAAAAACAAAAATCTAAATACAGATTACGTTTTACTAGGTTTACTTAGGTCTGATATGAAGCTTACATGTTTCATGTTTTGTTTTATTTAGAATCATCATTGAGGCTCTGCCGATGATACCAACATAACAGCTCGTGCGTGGCTAGTAAAGATCTACTGCTGTTTCTTAGGATGGGCAAAAAAAACAACATTTAATCTGAAAAATCTTACTGATTGTGATAGATCAAATATCGCCTTCCCGAAGGAGTTTTTAAATATACAAATTGGGCATCCCCTATATGTGTTTCAGACCTCACTAAAGTTTCTTTTTAAATGTGTTTCTTTTATTTGATAAGATCTAATCTTATAAGATAAGATTTTATAAGATTTTATCTTATTTGATAAGATTTTATCTCGATAAGATTAGTCCACTTCGTTTGCTGTTCGAGATTGTTAAACATTGTGAATTCTTCGTGCTGCTTTTTGTAGAAAAGTGTTACAAGCTTTATCTAATTTTGCTATTTTACGTAACGAAAATGTGAGTTATTATAATCCTTAGAGCTATGAAATTTTGCAGACACAGTTTGAAAATTTAGCACTACTGCTAAAAACTGTCGACTCTTTTGACAAACTTGTAATTCAGCTCAAGAAATTTGAGGCTATGTTTATACTCAATCGAAATGGTGTATTCATTAACATGCAAAATGCCGTCAGAAAACGAAATGTAGGAATAATATTTCTTTTATAAGTTGTAATCAATCTGAAAAGTTGGATCTTTACCCATTTTTGAACAGACGCAGGGCTTCAAACGCGCCTAGTCATAAGTTACTATGGCTGCTGTGTGCGAACAAGATAAGGCAGCCTATAGTGCTTTGTTTTTCTTGATTTCTTTTTCGTCTTCAGACAAAAGAATCAAATTCTTTTTAAAATCTTATATAGAGTGCTTCACATTTTGAAGTTAGGATCCTCGCTCAAAACAAAACTGAGGGGGGCACATTTGTAAATTATTTTTTACTTTTCTGAAAGATACACAATCGCGTGAAAGAGAGGGCGCTCATACTTCTTCTGTTTTGCTCGCACAGGTAGGGGCATGACTCAGAGCTACTCCGTTTTGGGTCTTGTTTGCAGACAAACGAGTTCACCGTCCATATATTACGTATCAAAAATAACAAAAACAATGAAAGACAATATCGCTACTGCACATGAAACACACTTTACGGTGCATTTTTCTGCCAAGTCAAACTGACTGTATGGTAAAGCAGAAATATTTTCAAAATTTCGTTATATTGCTTCTTCCTCTGCTAAATTTGTTTTTACTAAAGAACAAAGCCTTGAAAAAACAACGAGACCAAGTGATGCTTTCGTACAGTTAATGCAAGCCAACCAACTGTTGCTTAAGTTTTTTTGAATTCCCTCGCCGCCATCCATCAAATTTTTCATAGACGCAACTAACTTGGCTTTGTGCTATTGATATTGCTCAGGAGCGACCCCAGACGAACTCCAACGGTTATCTTGTAAGATCTTGCAAGATTCTTGCAAATAACGTTTATCTTGCAAGATCTTGCAAGACTCTTGCAAACAACGTTTATCTTGCAAGATGCAAGATCCGGACGTTTATCTTGCAAGAATCTTGCAAGATCTTGCAAGATAAACGTCACAAAAATTTAGTAGTTTTAAACTTGAAAACAATCAGAAACGTTGATTTAACGTTTTGTGTAGCGATAAAACAACGTTTTTACTGATTGAATATGTACATGGCGAAAAAAGTCTTTTCACTGATTCCAGGCACATTTAATTATAAATAGTGTTCAAATACCATGAAAAAAAAATCGAAAACAGTGCGCTGAGTTAGACCATACACGTCGTAAGGGAGGCAGCAAATTTGATAATACGTTTTGCATAGCGATAAAATAAGGTTTTTGGTTGATTAAATGTGTACATGTCGAAAATCGTAAATTGGCAATTTGGTAAGCCTTCCGATCCATTTAAAAAGCATTCTATAGCAGAACAGCACTCCTACTGAGGATAACCCACAGGAGGATAACTTTAAAAAATTTGAGTCAAAAATTTTTTTGCCTTAAACCAATTTTTCTCTCGGGCCTAAACAAAAAGTTTCATATGTACTTTACCGGCGATAACGTATTTGAAAGACCGGTTTCAAAAAAAATTATTCAATAGTGGTTTTTTTGACTTATATTGCCTACACCAAGTGTGACTAGTGTATTGGGCACGAAAACATGTAGCAATATAGCCTCCAGGGACTTCCAGTTTGGTGTTTATGATGTTTTGTACGATTTTTTTTTCTTGATATGAGACTTTTCACTCACTCCTGTCACATTGAATTACAAATAGTGTTTAAATACCATGAAAATTAATTAACAGTAGTGCAATGAATTGGACCACACTTGTGTGGGAGGCAGAAAAGCTGATATTACTTTTTGCATTGCGATAAAATAACGTTTTTTGTTGATTTAAAGTGTACATGGCGAAAATCGTAAAATGTCAATTTGGTAAGCCTTCCGATCCCTTTAAAAAGCGTTCTATAGCAGAACAGCACTCCTACTGAGGGTAACCCACAGTTAAACTTTAAAAATTTGAGTCAAAAAATTTTTTGCCTTAAACCAATTTTTCTCTCGGGCCTAAACAGAAAGTTTCATATGTACTTTACCGGCGATAACTTATTTGAAAGACCGGTTTCAAAAAAAATTATTCAATAGTTGTTTTTTTACTTATATTGCCTACACCAAGTGTGACTAGTGTATTGGGCACGAAAACATGTAGCAATATAGCCTCCAGGGACTTCCAGTTTGGTGTTTATGATGTTTTGTACGATTTTTTTTTTCTTGATATGAGACTTTTCACTCACTCCTGTCACATTGAATTACAAATAGTGTTTAAATACCAAGAAAATTAATTAACAGTAGTGCAATGAATTGGACCGCACTTGTATGGGAGGCAGAAAAGCTGATATTACTTTTTGCATAGCGATAAAATAACGTTTTTTGTTGATTTAAAGTGTACATGGCGAAAATCGTAAAATGTCAATTTGGTAAGCCTTCCGATCCCTTTAAAAAGCGTTCTATAGCAGAACAGCACTCCTACTGAGGGTAACCCACAGTTAAACTTTAAAAATTTGAGTCAAAAAATTTTTTGCCTTAAACCAATTTTTCTCTCGGGCCTAAACAGAAAGTTTCATATGTACTTTACCGGCGATAACTTATTTGAAAGACCGGTTTCAAAAAAAATTATTCAATAGTTGTTTTTTTTTACTTATATTGCCTACACCAAGTGTGACTAGTGTATTGGGCACAAAAAGATGTAGTAATAGAGCCTCCAGGGACTTCCAGTTTGGTGTTTATGATGTTTTGTACGATTTTTTTTTCTGTATATGAGACTTTTCACTCACTCCTGTCACATTGAATAACAAATAGTGTTTAAATACCATGAAAATTAATTAACAGTAGTGCGATCAATTGGACCACACTTGTATGGGAGGCAGAAAAGCTGATATTACTTTTTGCATAGCGATAAAATAACATTTTTTGTTGATTTAAAGTGTACATGGCGAAAATCGTAAAATGTCAATTTGGTAAGCCTTCCGATCCCTTTAAAAAGCGTTCTATAGCAGAACAGCACTCCTACTGAGGGTAACCCACAGTTAAACTTTAAAAAATTGAGTCAAAAATTTTTTTGCCTTAAACCAATTTTTCTCTCGGGCCTAAACAGAAAGTTTCATATGTACTTTACCGGCGATAACGTATTTGAAAGACCGGTTTCAAAAAAAATTATTCAATAGTGGTTTTTTTGACTTATATTGCCTACACCAAATGTGACTAGTGTATTGGGCACGAAAACATGTAGCAATATAGCCTCCAGGGACTTCCAGTTTGGTGTTTATGATGTTTTGTATGATTTTTTTTTCTTGATATGAGACTTTTCACTCACTCCTGTCACATTGAATTACAAATAGTGTTTAAATACCATGAAAATTAATTAACAGTAGTGCGATCAATTGGACCACACTTGTATGGGAGGCAGAAAAGCTGATATTACTTTTTGCATAGCGATAAAATAACGTTTTTTGTTGATTTAAAGTGTACATGGCGAAAATCGTAAAATGTCAATTTGGTAAGCCTTCCGATCCCTTTAAAAAGCGTTCTATAGCAGAACAGCACTCCTACTGAGGGTAACCCACAGTTAAACTTTAAAAATTTGAGTCAAAAAATTTTTTGCCTTAAACCAATTTTTCTCTCGGGCCTAAACAGAAAGTTTCATATGTACTTTACCGGCGATAACTTATTTGAAAGACCGGCTTCAAAAACAATTATTCAATAGTTGTTTTTTTACTTATATTGCCTACACCAAGTGTGACTAGTGTATTGGGCACAAAAAGATGTAGTAATAGAGCCTCCAGGGACTTCCAGTTTGGTGTTTATGATGTTTTGTACCATTTTTTTCCCTGAAATGAGACTTTTCACTCACTCCTGTCACATTGAATTAAAAATAGTGTATAAATACCATGAAAATTAGTTAACAGTAGTGCGATGAATTGGACCACACTTGTATGGGAGGCAGAAAAGCTGATATTACTCTTTGCATAGCGATAAAATAACGTTTTTTGTTGATTTAATGTGTACATGGCGAAAATCGTAAAATGTCAATTTGGTAAGCCTTCCGATCCCTTTAAAAAGCGTTCTATAGCAGAACAGCACTCCTACTGAGGGTAACCCACAGTAAAACTTTAAAAATTTGAGTCAAAAAATTTTTTGCCTCAAACCAATTTTTCTCTCGGGCCTAAACAGAAAGTTTCATATGTACTTTACCGGCGATAACATATTTGAAAGACCGGTTTCAAAAAAAATTATTCAATAGTTGTTTTTTTTACTTATATTGCCTACACCAAGTGTGACTAGTGTATTGGGCACAAAAAGATGTAGTAATATAGCCTCCAGGGACTTCCAGTTTGGTGTTTATGATGTTTTGTACGATTTTTTTTTCTGTATATGAGACTTTTCACTCACTCCTGTCACATTGAATTACAAATAGTGTTTAAATACCATGAAAATTAATCAACAGTAGTGCGATGAATTGGACCACACTTGTATGGGAGGCAGAAAAGCTGATATTACTTTTTGCATAGCGATAAAATAACGTTTTTTGTTGATTTAAAGTGTACATGGCGAAAATCGTAAAATGTCAATTTGGTAAGCCTTCCGATCCATTTAAAAAGCGTTCTATAGCAGAACAGCACTCCTACTGAGGGTAACCTACAGTTAAACTTTAAAAATTTGAGTCAAAAAATTTTTCGCCTTAAACCAATTTTTCTCTCGGGCCTAAACAGAAAGTTTCATATGTACTTTACCGGCGATAAATTATTTGAAAGACCGGTTTCAAAAAAAATTATTCAATAGTTGTTTTTTTTACTTATATTGCCTACACCAAGTGTGACTAGTGTATTGGGCACAAAAAGATGTAGTAATAGAGCCTCCAGGGACTTCCAGTTTGGTGTTTATGATGTTTTGTACCATTTTTTTCCCTGAAATGAGACTTTTCACTCACTCCTGTCACATTGAATTACAAATAGTGTTTAAATACCATGGAAATTAAATAACAGTAGTGCGATGAATTGGACCACACATGTATGGGAGGCAGAAAAGCTGATATTACTTTTTGCATAGCGATAAAATAACGTTTTTTGTTGATTTAATGTGTACATGGCGAAAATCGTAAAATGTCAATTTGGTAAGCCTTCCGATCCCTTTAAAAAGCGTTCTATAGCAGAACAGCACTCCTACTGAGGGTAACCCACAGTTAAACTTTAAAAATTTGAGTCAAAAAATTTTTTGCCTTAAACCAATTTTTCTCTCGGGCCTAAACAGAAAGTTTCATATGTACTTTACCGGCGATAACTTATTTGAAAGACCGGTTTCAAAAAAAATTATTCAATAGTTGTTTTTTTGACTTATATTGCCTACACCAAGTGTGACTAGTGTATTGGGCACGAAAACGTGTAGCAATATAGCCTCCAGGGACTTCCAGTTTGGTGTTTATGATGTTTTGTACGATTTTTTTTCTTGATATGAGACTTTTCACTCACTCCTGTCACATTGAATTACAAATAGTGTTTAAATACCATGAAAATTAATTAACAGTAGTGCGATGAATTGGACCACACTTGTATGGGAGGCAGAAAAGCTGATATTACTTTTTGCATAGCGATAAAATAACGTTTTTTGTTGATTTAATGTGTACATGGCGAAAATCGTAAAATGTCAATTTGGTAAGCCTTCCGATCCCTTTAAAAAGCGTTCTATAGCAGAACAGCACTCCTACTGAGGTTAACCCACAGTTAAACTTTAAAAATTTGAGTCAAAAAATTTTTTGCCTTAAACCAATTTTTCTCTCGGGCCTAAACAGAAAGTTTCATATGTACTTTACCGGCGATAACTTATTTGAAAGACCGGTTTCAAAAAAAATTATTCAATAGTTGTTTTTTTACTTATATTGCCTACACCAAGTGTGACTAGTGTATTGGGCACAAAAAGATGTAGTAATAGAGCCTCCAGGGACTTCCAGTTTGGTGTTTATGATGTTTTGTATGATTTTTTTTTCTGTATATGAGACTTTTCACTCAATCCTGTCACATTGAATTACAAATAGTGTTTAAATACCATGAAAATTAATTAAGAGTAGTGCGATGAATTGGACCACACTTGTATGGGAGGCAGAAAAGCTGATATTACTTTTTGCATAGCGATAAAATAACGTTTTTTGTTGATTTAAAGTGTACATGGCGAAAATCGTAAAATGTCAATTTGGTAAGCCTTCCGATCCATTTAAAAAGCGTTCTATAGCAGAACAGCACTCCTACTGAGGGTAACCCACAGTTAAACTTTAAAAATTTGAGTCAAAAAATTTTTTGCCTTAAACCAATTTTTCTCTCGGGCCTAAACAGAAAGTTTCATATGTACTTTACCGGCGATAACTTATTTGAAAGACCGGTTTCAAAAAAAATTATTCAATAGTTGTTTTTTTACTTATATTGCCTACACCAAGTGTGACTAGTGTATTGGGCACAAAAAGATGTAGTAATAGAGCCTCCAGGGACTTCCAGTTTGGTGTTTATGATGTTTTGTACGATTTTTTTTTCTGTATATGAGACTTTTCACTCACTCCTGTCACATTGAATTACAAATAGTGTTTAAATACCATGAAAATTAATTAACAGTAGTGCGATGAATTGGACCACACTTGTATGGGAGGCAGAAAAGCTGATATTACTTTTTGCATAGCGATAAAATAACGTTTTTTGTTGATTTAAAGTGTACATGGCGAAAATCGTAAAATGTCAATTTGGTAAGCCTTCCGATCCATTTAAAAAGCGTTCTATAGCAGAACAGCACTCCTACTGAGGGTAACCCACAGTTAAACTATAAAAATTTGAGTCAAAAAATTTTTTGCCTTAAACCAATTTTTCTCTCGGGCCTAAACAGAAAGTTTCATATGTACTTTACCGGCGATAACTTATTTGAAAGACCGGTTTCAAAAAAAATTATTCAATAGTTGTTTTTTTACTTATATTGCCTACACCAAGTGTGACTAGTGTATTGGGCACAAAAAGATGTAGTAATAGAGCCTCCAGGGACTTCCAGTTTGGTGTTTATGATGTTTTGTACGATTTTTTTTTCTGTATATGAGACTTTTCACTCACTCCTGTCACATTGAATTACAAATAGTGTTTAAATACCATGAAAATTAATTAACAGTAGTGCGATGAATTGGACCACACTTGTATGGGAGGCAGAAAAGCTGATATTACTTTTTGCATAGCGATAAAATAACGTTTTTTGTTGATTTAAAGTGTACATGGCGAAAATCGTAAAATGTCAATTTGGTAAGCCTTCCGATCCATTTAAAAAGCGTTCTATAGCAGAACAGCACTCCTAATGAGGGTAACCCACAGTTAAACTATAAAAATTTGAGTCAAAAAATTTTTTGCCTTAAACCAATTTTTCTCTCGGGCCTAAACAGAAAGTTTCATATGTACTTTACCGGCGATAACTTATTTGAAAGACCGGTTTCAAAAAAAATTATTCAATAGTTGTTTTTTTTACTTATATTGCCTACACCAAGTGTGACTAGTGTATTGGGCACAAAAAGATGTAGTAATAGAGCCTCCAGGGACTTCCAGTTTGGTGTTTATGATGTTTTGTACGATTTTTTTTTCTGTATATGAGACTTTTCACTCACTCCTGTCACATTGAATTACAAATAGTGTTTAAATACCATGAAAATTAATTAACAGTAGTGTGATGAATTGGACCACACTTGTATGGGAGGCAGAAAAGCTGATATTACTTTTTGCATAGCGATAAAATAACGTTTTTTGTTGATTTAAAGTGTACATGGCGAAAATCGTAAAATGTCAATTTGGTAAGCCTTCCGATCCCTTTAAAAAGCGTTCTATAGCAGAACAGCACTCCTACTGAGGGTAACCCACAGTTAAACTTTAAAAATTTGAGTCAAAAAACTTTTGCCTTAAACCAATTTTTCTCTCGGGCCTAAACAGAAAGTTTCATATGTACTTTACCGGCGATAACGTATTTGAAAGACCGGTTTCAAAAAAATTATTCAATAGTTGTTTTTTTGACTTATATTGCCTACACCAAGTGTGACTAGTGTATTGGGCACAAAAAGATGTAGTAATAGAGCCTCCAGGGACTTCCAGTTTGGTGTTTATGATGTTTTGTACGATTTTTTTTTCTGTATATGAGACTTTTCACTCACTCCTGTCACATTGAATTACAAATAGTGTTTAAATACCATGAAAATTAATTAACAGTAGTGCGATGAATTGGACCACACTTGTATGGGAGGCAGAAAAGCTGATATTACTTTTTGCATAGCGATAAAATAACGTTTTTTGTTGATTTAAAGTGTACATGGCGAAAATCGTAAAATGTCAATTTGGTAAGCCTTCCGATCCATTTAAAAAACGTTCTATAGCAGAACAGCACTCCTACTGAGGGTAACCCACAGTTAAACTTTAAAAATTTGAGTCAAAAAATTTTTTGCCTTAAACCAATTTTTCTCGGGCCTAAACAGAAAGTTTCATATGTACTTTACCGGCGATAACTTATTTGAAAGACCGGTTTCAAAAAAAATTATTCAATAGTTGTTTTTTTTTACTTATATTGCCTACACCAAGTGTGACTAGTGTATTGGGCACAAAAAGATGTAGTAATAGAGCCTCCAGGGACTTCCAGTTTGGTGTTTATGATGTTTTGTACGATTTTTTTTTCTGTATATGAGACTTTTCACTCACTCCTGTCACATTGAATTACAAATAGTGTTTAAATACCATGAAAATTAATTAACAGTAGTGTGATGAATTGGACCACACTTGTATGGGAGGCAGAAAAGCTGATATTACTTTTTGCATAGCGATAAAATAACGTTTTTTGTTGATTTAAAGTGTACATGGCGAAAATCGTAAAATGTCAATTTGGTAAGCCTTCCGATCCCTTTAAAAAGCGTTCTATAGCAGAACAGCACTCCTACTGAGGGTAACCCACAGTTAAACTTTAAAAATTTGAGTCAAAAAACTTTTGCCTTAAACCAATTTTTCTCTCGGGCCTAAACAGAAAGTTTCATATGTACTTTACCGGCGATAACGTATTTGAAAGACCGGTTTCAAAAAAAATTATTCAATAGTTGTTTTTTTGACTTATATTGCCTACACCAAGTGTGACTAGTGTATTGGGCACAAAAAGATGTAGTAATAGAGCCTCCAGGGACTTCCAGTTTGGTGTTTATGATGTTTTGTACGATTTTTTTTTCTGTATATGAGACTTTTCACTCACTCCTGTCACATTGAATTACAAATAGTGTTTAAATACCATGAAAATTAATTAACAGTAGTGCGATGAATTGGACCACACTTGTATGGGAGGCAGAAAAGCTGATATTACTTTTTGTATAGCGATAAAATAACGTTTTTTGTTGATTTAAAGTGTACATGGCGAAAATCGTAAAATGTCAATTTGGTAAGCCTTCCGATCCCTTTAAAAAGCGTTCTATAGCAGAACAGCGCTCCTACTGAGGGTAACCCACAGTTAAACTTTAAAAATTTGAGTCAAAAAATTTTTTGCCTTAAACCAATTTTTCTCTCGGGCCTAAACAGAAAGTTTCATATGTACTTTACCGGCGATAACTTATTTGAAAGACCGGTTTCCAAAAAAATTATTCAATAGTTGTTTTTTTACTTATATTTCCTACACCAAGTGTGACTAGTGTATTGGGCACAAAAAGATGTAGTAATAGAGCCTCCAGGGACTTCCAGTTTGGTGTTTATGATGTTTTGTACGATTTTTTTTTCTGTATATGAGACTTTTCACTCACTCCTGTCACATTGAATTACAAATAGTGTTTAAATACCATAAAAATTAATTAACAGTAGTGCGATGAATTGGACCACACTTGTATGGGAGGCAGAAAAGCTGATATTACTTTTTGCATAGCGATAAAATAACGTTTTTTGTTGATTTAAAGTGTACATGGCGAAAATCGTAAAATGTCAATTTGGTAAGCCTTCCGATCCATTTAAAAAGCGTTCTATAGCAGAAGAGCACTCCTACTGAGGGTAACCCACAGTTAAACTTTAAAAATTTGAGTCAAAAAATTTTTTGCCTTAAACCAATTTTTCTCTCGGGCCTAAACAGAAAGTTTCATATGTACTTTACCGGCGATAACGTATTTGAAAGACCGGTTTCAAAAAAAATTATTCAATAGTTGTTTTTTTGACTTATATTGCCTAGACCAAGTGTGACTAGTGTATTGGGCACAAAAAGATGTAGTAATAGAGCCTCCAGGGACTTCCAGTTTGGTGTTTATGTTGTTTTGTACGATTTTTTTTTCTGTATATGAGACTTTTCACTCACTCCTGTCACATTGAATTACAAATAGTGTTTAAATACCATGAAAATTAATTAACAGTAGTGCGATGAATTGGACCACACTTGTATGGGAGGCAGAAAAGCTGATATTACTTTTTGCATAGCGATAAAATAACGTTTTTTGTTGATTTAAAGTGTACATGGCGAAAATCGTAAAATGTCAATTTGGTAAGCCTTCCGATCCATTTAAAAAGCGTTCTATAGCAGAACAGCACTCCTACTGAGGGTAACCCACAGTTAAATTTTAAAAATTTGAGTCAAAAAATTGTTTGCCTTAAACCAATTTTTCTCTCGGGCCTAAACAGAAAGTTTCATATGTACTTTACCGGCGATAACGTATTTGAAAGACCGGTTTCAAAAAAAATTATTCAATAGTTGTTTTTTGACTTATATTGCCTACACCAAGTGTGACTAGTGTATTGGGCACAAAAAGATGTAGTAATAGAGCCTCCAGGGACTTCCAGTTTGGTGTTTATGATGTTTTGTACGATTTTTTTTTCTGTATATGAGACTTTTCACTCACTCCTGTCACATTGAATTACAAATAGTGTTTAAATACCATGAAAATTAATTAACAGTAGTGCGATGAATTGGACCACACTTGTATGGGAGGCAGAAAAGCTGATATTACTCTTTGCATAGCGATAAAATAACGTTTTTTGTTGATTTAAAGTGTACATGGCGAAAATCGTAAAATGTCAATTTGGTAAGCCTTCCGATCCATTTAAAAAGCGTTCTATAGCAGAACAGCACTCCTACTGAGGGTAACCCACAGTTAAACTTTAAAAATTTGAGTCAAAAAATTTTTTGCCTTAAACCAATTTTTCTCTCGGGCCTAAACAGAAAGTTTCATATGTACTTTACCGGCAATAACGTATTTGAAAGACCGGTTTCAAAAAAAATTATTCAATAGTTGTTTTTTTGACTTATATTGCCTACACCAAGTGTGACTAGTGTATTGGGCACGAAAACATGTAGCAATATAGCCTCCAGGGACTTACAGTTTGGTGTTTATGATGTTTTGTACGATTTTTTTTCTTGATATGAGACTTTTCACTCACTCCTGTCACATTGAATTACAAATAGTGTTTAAATACCATGAAAATTAATTAACAGTAGTGCGATGAATTGGACCACAGTTGTATGGGAGTCAGAAAAGCTGATATTACTTTTTGCATAGCGATAAAATAACGTTTTTTGTTGATTTAATGTGTACATGGCGAAAATCGTAAAATGTCAATTTGGTAAGCCTTCCAATCCCTTTAAAAAGCGTTCTATAGCAGAACAGCACTCCTACTGAGGGTAACCCACAGTTAAATTTTAAAAATTTGAGTCAAAAAATTTTTTGCCTTAAACCAATTTTTCTCTCGGGCCTAAACAGAAACTTTCATATGTACTTTACCGGCGATAATTTATTTGAAAGACCGGTTTCAAAAAAAATTATTCAACAGTTGTTTTTTGACTTATATTGCCTACACCAAGTGTGACTAGTGTATTGGGCACAAAAAGATGTAGTAATAGAGCCTCCAGGGACTTCCAGTTTGGTGTTTATGTTGTTTTGTACGATTTTTTTTTCTGTATATGAGACTTTTCACTCACTCCTGTCACATTGAATTACAAATAGTGTTTAAATACCATGAAAATTAATTAACAGTAGTCCGATGAATTGGACCACACTTGTATGGGAGGCAGAAAAGCTGATATTACTTTTTGCATAGCGATAAAATAACGTTTTTTTTTATTTAAAGTGTACATGGCGAAAATCGTAAAATGTCAATTTGGTAAGCCTTCCGATCCATTTAAAAAGCGTTCTATAGCAGAACAGCACTCCTACTGAGGGTAACCCACAGTTAAACTTTAAAAATTTGAGTCAAAAAATTTTTTGCCTTAAACCAATTTTTCTCGGGCCTAAACAGAAAGTTTCATATGTACTTTACCGGCGATAACGTATTTGAAAGACCGGTTTCAAAAAAAATTATTCAATAGTTGTTTTTTGACTTATATTGCCTACACCAAGTGTGACTAGTGTATTGGGCACAAAAAGATGTAGTAATAGAGCCTCCAGGGACTTCCAGCTTGGTGTTTATGATGTTTTGTACGATTTTTTTTTCTGTATATGAGACTTTTCACTCACTCCTGTCACATTGAATTACAAATAGTGTTTAAATACCATGAAAATTAATTAACAGTAGTGCGATGAATTGGACCACACTTGTATGGGAGGCAGAAAAGCTGATATTACTCTTTGCATAGCGATAAAATAACGTTTTTTGTTGATTTAAAGTGTACATGGCGAAAATCGTAAAATGTCAATTTGGTAAGCCTTCCGATCCATTTAAAAAGCGTTCTATAGCAGAACAGCACTCCTACTGAGGGTAACCCACAGTTAAACTTTAAAAATTTGAGTCAAAAAATTTTTTGCCTTAAACCAATTTTTCTCTCGGGCCTAAACAGAAAGTTTCATATGTACTTTACCGGCAATAACGTATTTGAAAGACCGGTTTCAAAAAAAATTATTCAATAGTTGTTTTTTTGACTTATATTGCCTACACCAAGTGTGACTAGTGTATTGGGCACGAAAACATGTAGCAATATAGCCTCCAGGGACTTCCAGTTTGGTGTTTATGATGTTTTGTACGATTTTTTTTCTTGATATGAGACTTTTCACTCACTCCTGTCACATTGAATTACAAATAGTGTTTAAATACCATGAAAATTAATTAACAGTAGTGCGATGAATTGGACCACAGTTGTATGGAAGGCAGAAAAGCTGATATTACTTTTTGCATAGCGATAAAATAACGTTTTTTGTTGATTTAATGTGTACATGGCGAAAATCGTAAAATGTCAATTTGGTAAGCCTTCCAATCCCTTTAAAAAGCGTTCTATAGCAGAACAGCACTCCTACTGAGGGTAACCCACAGTTAAATTTTAAAAATTTGAGTCAAAAAATTTTTTGCCTTAAACCAATTTTTCTCTCGGGCCTAAACAGAAACTTTCATATGTACTTTACCGGCGATAACTTATTTGAAAGACCGGTTTCAAAAAAAATTATTCAATAGTTGTTTTTTTTACTTATATTGCCTACACCAAGTGTGACTAGTGTATTGGGCACAAAAAGATGTAGTAATAGAGCCTCCAGGGACTTCCAGTTTGGTGTTTATGATGTTTTGTACGATTTTTTTTTCTGTATATGAGACTTTTCACTCACTCCTGTCACATTGAATTACAGATAGTGTTTAAATACCATGAAAATTAATTAACAGTAGTGCGATGAATTGGACCACACTTGTATGGGAGGCAGAAAAGCTGATATTACTTTTTGCATAGCGATAAAATAACGTTTTTTGTTGATTTAAAGTGTACATGGCGAAAATCGTAAAATGTCAATTTGGTAAGCCTTCCGATCCATTTAAAAAGCGTTCTATAGCAGAACAGCACTCCTACTGAGGGTAACCCACAGTTAAACTTTAAAAATTTGAGTCAAAAAATTTTTTGCCTTAAACCAATTTTTCTCTCGGGCCTAAACAGAAAGTTTCATATGTACTTTACCGGCGATAACGTATTTGAAAGACCGGTTTCAAAAAAAATTATTCAATAGTTGTTTTTTTGACTTATATTGCCTACACCAAGTGTGACTAGTGTATTGGGCACAAAAAGATGTAGTAATAGAGCCTCCAGGGACTTCCAGTTTGGTGTTTATGATGTTTTGTACGATTTTTTTTTCTGTATATGAGACTTTTCACTCACTCCTGTCACATTGAATTACAAATAGTGTTTAAATACCATGAAAATTAATTAACAGTAGTGCGATGAATTGGACCACACTTGTATGGGAGGCAGAAAAGCTGATATTACTTTTTGCATAGCGATAAAATAACGTTTTTTGTTGATTTAAAGTGTACATGGCGAAAATCGTAAAATGTCAATTTGGTAAGCCTTCCGATCCCTTCAAAAGTGTTCTATAGCAGAACAGCACTCCTACTGAGGGTAACCTACAGTTAAACTTTAAAAATTTGAGTCAACAAATTTTTTGCCTGAAACCAATTTTTCTCTCAGGCCTAAACAGAAAGTTTCATATGTACTTTACCGGCGATAAATTATTTGAAAGACCGGTTTCAAAAAAAATTATTCAATAGTTGTTTTTTTTACTTATATTGCCTACACCAAGTGTGGCTAGTGTATTGGGCACAAAAAGTTGTAGTAATAGAGCCTCCAGGGACTTCCAGTTTGGTGTTTATGATGTTTTGTACGATTTTTTTTTCTGTATATGAGACTTTTCACTCACTCCTGTCACATTGAATTACAAATAGTGTTTAAATACCATGAAAATTAGTTAACAGTAGTACGATGAATTGGACCACACTTGTATGGGAGGCAGAAAAGCTGATATTACTTTTTGCATAGCGATAAAACAACGTTTTTTGTTGATTTAAAGTGTACATGGCGAAAATCGTAAAATGTCAATTTGGTAAGCCTTCCGATCCCTTTAAAAAGCGTTCTATAGCAGAACAGCACTCCTACTGAGGGTAACCCACAGTTAAACTTTAAAAATTTGAGTCAAAAAACTTTTGCCTTAAACCAATTTTTCTCTCGGGCCTAAACAGAAAGTTTCATATGTACTTTACCGGCGATAACGTATTTGAAAGACCGGTTTCAAAAAAAATTATTCAATAGTTGTTTTTTTGACTTATATTGCCTACACCAAGTGTGACTAGTGTATTGGGCACAAAAAGATGTAGTAATAGAGCCTCCAGGGACTTCCAGTTTGGTGTTTATGATGTTTTGTACGATTTTTTTTTCTGTATATGAGACTTTTCACTCACTCCTGTCACATTGAATTACAAATAGTGTTTAAATACCATGAAAATTAATTAACAGTAGTGCGATGAATTGGACCACACTTGTATGGGAGGCAGAAAAGCTGATATTACTTTTTGCATAGCGATAAAATAACGTTTTTTGTTGATTTAAAGTGTACATGGCGAAAATCGTAAAATGTCAATTTGGTAAGCCTTCCGATCCCTTTAAAAAGCGTTCTATAGCAGAACAGCACTCCTACTGAGGGTAACCCACAGTTAAACTATAAAAATTTGAGTCAAAAAATTTTTTGCCTTAAACCAATTTTTCTCTCGGGCCTAAACAGAAAGTTTCATATGTACTTTACCGGCGATAACTTATTTGAAAGACCGGTTTCAAAAAAAATTATTCAATAGTTGTTTTTTTTACTTATATTGCCTACACCAAGTGTGACTAGTGTATTGGGCACAAAAAGATGTAGTAATAGAGCCTCCAGGGACTTCCAGTTTGGTGTTTATGATGTTTTGTACGATTTTTTTTTCTGTATATGAGACTTTTCACTCACTCCTGTCACATTGAATAACAAATAGTGTTTAAATACCATGAAAATTAATTAACAGTAGTGCGATGAATTGGACCACACTTGTATGGGAGGCAGAAAAGCTGATATTACTTTTTGCATAGCGATAAAATAACGTTTTTTGTTGATTTAAAGTGTACATGGCGAAAATCGTAAAATGTCAATTTGGTAAGCCTTCCGATCCATTTAAAAAGCGTTCTATAGCAGAACAGCACTCCTACTGAGGGTAACCCACAGTTAAACTTTAAAAATTTGAGTCAAAAAATTTTTTGCCTTAAACCAATTTTTCTCTCGGGCCTAAACAGAAAGTTTCATATGTACTTTACCGGAGATAACTTATATGAAAGACCGGTCTCAAAAAAATTATTCAATAGTTGTTTTTTTACTTATATTGCCTACACCAAGTGTGACTAGTGTATTGGGCACAAAAAGATGTAGTAATAGAGCCTCCAGGGACTTCCAGTTTGGTGTTTATGATGTTTTGTACGATTTTTTTTCTGTATATGAGACTTTTCACTCACTCCTGTCACATTGAATTACAAATAATGTTTAAATACCATGAAAACTAATTAACAGTATTGCGATGAATTGGACCACACTTGTATGGGAGGCAGAAAAGCTGATATTACTTTTTGCATAGCGATAAAATAACGTTTTTTGTTGATTTAAAGTGTACATGGCGAAAATCGTAAAATGTCAATTTGTTTAGCCTTCCGATCCATTTAAAAAGCGTTCTATAGCAGAACAGCACTCCTACTGAGAGTAACCCACAGTTAAACTCTAAAAATTTGAGTCAAAAAATTTTTTGCCTTAAACCAATTTTTCTCTCGGGCCTAAACAGAAAGTTTCATATGTAATTTACCGGCGATAACTTATTTGAAAGACCGGTTTCAAAAAATTATTCAATAGTTGTTTTTTTGACTTATATTGCCTACACCAAGTGTGACTAGTGTATTGGGCACAAAAAGATGTAGTAATAGAGCCTCCAGGGACTTCCAGTTTGGTGTTTATGATGTCTTGTACGATTTTTTTTCTTGATATGAGACTTTTCACTCACTCCTGTCACATTGAATTACAAATAGTGTTTAAATACCATGAAAATTAATTAACAGTAGTGCGATGAATTGGACCACACTTGTATGGGAGGCAGAAAAGCTGATATTACTTTTTGCATAGCGATAAAATAACGTTTTTTGTTGATTTAATGTGTACATGGCGAAAATCGTAAAATGTCAATTTGGTAAGCCTTCCGATCCATTTAAAAAGCCTTCTATAGCAGAACAGCACTCCTACTGAGAGTAACCCACAGTTAAACTTTAAAAAATTGAGTCAAAAAATTTTTTGCCTTAAACCAATTTTTCTCTCGTGCCTAAACAGAAAGTTTCATATGTACTTTACCGGCGATAACGTATTTGAAAGACCGGTTTCAAAAAATTATTCAATAGTTGTTTTTTTGACTTATATTGCCTACACCAAGTGTGAATAGTGTATTGGGCACAAAAAGATGTAGTAATAGAGCCTCCAGGGACTTCCAGTTTGGTGTTTATGATGTCTTGTACGATTTTTTTTCTTGATATGAGACTTTTCACTCACTCCTGTCACATTGAATTACAAATAGTGTTTAAATACCATGAAAATTAATTAACAGTAGTGCGATGAATTGGACCACACTTGTATGGGAGGCAGAAAAGCTGATATTACTTTTTGCATAGCGATAAAATAACGTTTTTTGTTGATTTAATGTGTACATGGCGAAAATCGTAAAATGTCAATTTGGTAAGCCTTCCGATCCATTTAAAAAGCGTTCTATAGCAGAACAGCACTCCTACTGAGGGTAACCCACAGTTAAACTCTAAAAATTTGAGTCAAAAAATTTTTTGCCTTAAACCAATTTTTCTCTCGAGCCTAAACAGAAAGTTTCATATGTAATTTACCGGCGATAACTTATTTGAAAGACCGGTTTCAAAAAATTATTCAATAGTTGTTTTTTTGACTTATATTGCCTACACCAAGTGTGACTAGTGTATTGGGCACAAAAAGATGTAGTAATAGAGCCTCCAGGGACTTCCAGTTTGGTGTTTATGATGTCTTGTACGATTTTTTTTCTTGATATGAGACTTTTCACTCACTCCTGTCACATTGAATTACAAATAGTGTTTAAATACCATGAAAATTAATTAACAGTAGTGCGATGAATTGGACCACACTTGTATGGGAGGCAGAAAAGCTGATATTACTTTTTGCATAGCGATAAAATAACGTTTTTTGTTGATTTAATGTGTACATGGCGAAAATCGTAAAATGTCAATTTGGTAAGCCTTCCGATCCATTTAAAAAGCGTTCTATAGCAGAACAACACTCCTACTGAGCGTAACCCACAGTTAAACTTTAAAAAATTGAGTCAAAAAATTTTTTGCCTTAAACCAATTTTTCTCTCGTGCCTAAACAGAAAGTTTCATATGTACTTTACCGGCGATAACGTATTTGAAAGACCGGTTTCAAAAAAAATGATTCAATAGTTGTTTTTTTTACTTATATTGCCTACACCAAGTGTGACTAGTGTATTGGGCACGAAAACATGTAGCAATATAGCCTCCAGGGACTTCCAGTTTGGTGTTTGTGATGTTTTGTACGATTTTTTTTCTTGATATGAGACTTTTCACTCACTCCTGTCACATTGAATTACAAATAGTGTTTAAATACCATGAAAATTAATTAACAGTAGTGCGATGAATTGGACCACACTTGTATGGGAGGCAGAAAAGCTGATATTACTCTTTGCATAGCGATAAAATAACGTTTTTTGTTGATTTAATGTGTACATGGCGAAAATCGTAAAATGTGAATTTGGTAAGCCTTCCGATCCATTTAAAAAGCGTTCTATAGCAGAACAGCACTCCTAATGAGGGTAACCCACAGTTAAACTTTAAAAAATTGAGTCAAAAATTTTTTTGCCTTAAACCAATTTTTCTCTCGGGCCTAAACAGAAAGTTTCATATGTACTTTACCGGCGATAACGTATTTGAAACACCGGTTTCATGAAAATTGGTTCAACAAAAGTTTTCTACATAAATATGGCCTACACCAAGTGTGATTAGTTAAGTAGACACCAAAAAATGTAAGAGTAAGGCCTCCAGAGATTTCCAGCCTTTTGTTTATAATGTTATTTTCGATTTTTCTCACTTGATATAAGACGGTTCACTGACTCCAGCCACATTTAACTATACATAGGATTCAAATACAACAAAAACTAATTGCAGTTGACAGGTTGAGTGGGGCCATACACCTAGAGGACACAGAAAAGTTGGTCTTACGTTTTGCGTAGCGATAAAATAACGTCTGCACTTACTAAATGTACACATGGCGAAATTCGTAAATGGGCACTTTTGCTAGCGTTTCGATTACTTTAGAGAGTGATCTATAGCAAAGCAGCACTCTTTCTGAGGCTAAATAAAAAACTGAGCTAGATCTCTGTTATTAGAACAACAATTCTTGTTTCTGAAAACAATGAAAAGAGGTTTTGTTGATTTTTTTCAATCAAATAAGTCATTTTTAACAAGTTTAATCAGCGTGAAAAACAACTTCAAGCGTTTTTGCAATTTTTTAATCAATTGAATCGCTTGTTCGTGTTATGTTACAGCCGAGGAAAGCTCAAGATTGTTTTAAAAGAAATTTTAGCGTGAAAAAATGTGTTAAAACATCAAAAAACTTAAATTTTCTTCAGCTGTTTTAAAAGCTAATTTAGAGGTATCTAATAGAGTATAGCAATTCCAGAGCACTTCTTCTTCTTCGCTAGCTCTTAAATGTTGTATGCCAACAGAACCTCATCAGAAAACGACAGAACAGTCAGATTTTCAGTTCTTTTTTGACTATTTTTTTACGATTTTGCTCTACTCCTTCACGTCCTGCTCAAAACATTTTCCAAAAAAATGTGTCACTTAGTCAGTTACTGACCGTCAGAGTGGTATTGCTGAGTCACAAACGAGTCTCCCCTTAGAGTGTTGGGTATATTTTGTATGCAACTTGTGTTTGGACTACATTTTTCTAATGTAACAGAAAAAGAAAATTGAAGAAACTTTTGTCTTTCGTTTTTAATGAAACTGATGCATTAATCATGTTTTCAAGTGATGGTTTAGCTATCAATTGACCCGATTAATCTCTCAGTAGGGAGTTTCTATTGTTTTTATCGTGATTTGATAAGGTTATTCTTCGCCTTCAGTTTTTGCTAACAAAATTAGTGTTAATTGATAGTATTTTTGATTGACAAAAATATCGAACATATGCATGTTTTATCAAGTGCTCAGTTGCTTTACGTGCACGTTATATTGCACGTTTATACTACACAAATGCATGATTAGTACCTGTCTCTCAATTGTGTAGCCCAATCACTCGTTTGAGTAGGCTTTCCTGCTTTTTTGTAGATAAGTAGTTTGAATGAGCAGAAAAATTCGAGTTCACTTGCTTTGTGATACAATTTCTCAGCGGTTTTTCAGCGAAAATTGTCGGGACATATTCCGTTAGACTCCCCATGAACTGGGGGTGCTGTGCGATGTTGGTTATTGCGCTCGTTTGCTCTTTTGGTACCGTTATTAATGTCGGAATTTGATATTTAGCTCGTTTTGGTGCATATCTGAAATTGGTGCATACCCTAAAATTTCGGTACCTGAGAAAAGCCATTTTAGCTGTTTACAATGTCTGGGTTTTACTTATAGATGTACCCCGAGTAATTCTCGGCCATTTTTCTGCATGGTTTTCAGTGATCTTCAAAGTGAACTTGGTCAATTTTGGTGATGCTTCGCGCTTCTTTTCCTGATTTGGTACATTCTCTTTAATGTTAAATAACTCTGCGTAGAGTGAACCGATTTTCAATATTGATAGCCCGTTGAACTCAGCTTGAGCCCTGCTTTAATTCTAGTAGGGTCCTTTATAGTGTTTTCCCAACCAGTTTCGAGAAATTGACCGGTACACCCCCAAGTGCGTTTTTGCCATGGAAGCGGAAGCGTTTAGGAAATTGACGTGGAAAACCTTTCCATTTCAGTATTCACATGTATATTTATAGCTCAAAACATCGGGTATTATCTCCTGAGTGTAATGGTGTATAGTTTGTTGTGTTTCTGAAGGTTTCAGATGTCTATTTTAGCCCAAACTCGTTGGGTACCAAGTCATATTGGCTACCCCGGTACGAAACGCTAAATCCTTGATAACTTTTTACTGAGTGGACCGATTTTGTTCGTTGATAGCCCGTTGAACTCAGCTTGGATTCTAGTTTAATTTGGTATATAGTACGTATTTTTTAATGCATGTACAGCCGAAAACTTAGCCAGTACTCGTCATGCCCGTTTTTGACCCATTTGACCTGTTGTCCCAGGAAATTGACCTTGTAAACAGTTGTAAACAGTGTTGTTATAAATATTTATAGCTCTTTACATCCGCGGTTACACCAGGAGTCTAATGGTGTATAGTATGTTGCCTGGTTATAACTTTTAGATGGTTATTTTAGCCGATACACGTTGTGTACCATGTCACTAGTGGGACCAGGTACAAAACGCTAAATCCTTAATAACTTTTTATTGCGTGGACCGATTTTGCTCTTTGATAGCTCATTGAACTCAGCTTGGATTCTAGTTTCATTTGGTATATAGTGCGTTTTTTTAGTGCATGCACTGTCGAAATCTTAGCCGATACGTATCAGGCCCATTTTGGCCCATTTGACACCTGTTCTGACGTGTATCGGTGATAAAATAGCTGTTTTAGAATGTTTTAAGCTGTTCTGTATGTAGCTACAGTACTGTGGAGTTCCCCTGAACGTTTTATCAAAGTTTGGATGTTATAACTAATTTCTATAACTGATTTTGATGGTCATTCTGCGAGGAGAGTTGGCTATTACGTACTTTTGGTACCAAACGCTAGATGTTGAATATCTCGTACTAGAATTGGCGAACTGTTGGTCTGGTAATTAAAAGCAACGCAGCATGGAATGTTGTTTCGCTCATATGAAAGCCGTTGGTTTTCGTTTTTTGGGTTTTGAGTGATTAGACTTTTAATGTATGGTCATATTACCAATTTTCAGCCATTTCTTCAATAGAAATTACTTGTTATATGTCGTATTTATGATACAGTTGGTTCAAGAGTGAGTTCATTGTAGCTGTATACAAGTGTCTGTACTGCTATTAGCTGGATTTTGGCATGCTGGTAGTCAATCCGTGTTTTTTATATTACTTTTGACATGATAGTCAAAGTGACATTTGGCCATGGTGTACCGTTCATAAAAAGTTTAATTGTTCTGTGTATATCTGATCAATTTAATCCTGTTTGTTGATACAAACTCATTGTGTTCTGAGTGATCTCTTCTAATTGAACCAGGGAGGATTGATTTTTCAGTAAGTTTAAGTTTTTCAGCGAAAACTACGTCTTAATTTTTTTCCCGTTTCTGCCCATTCTGTATCAGAAAATGGCATTTAAAGTTGTAATTGTTTAGTCAAATCTCCTCTGGAATGACCATCAAACTCGGTTCCAACTCTGTGAGTGCACATGGCTGACAGAGTTGAGTTTTAAAGTTCTTTTGGTGTCAACAAACCTTTATTTGATAGTATCGTAATAGTGAAACTGCTTTCAGATTTGATAATCAATTTGAACAATCTTGTTCTTTGGCAAATTTGCGAATTTGAAATATCGACATTGTTATAACCACGCAGCTTCTCAAAGACAGCACCAGTAAGTTCCTTTCATGATCTGGTATTCTAATTCTGCTCTTACGATATTTTTGCGTGTGGTTCAATGGTAGCATTGGACCGATTGTTTTTTTAGTTTTTTTGATATTCTATTTTCAAACTCAAGTTTCCTCTTGTGTTCTAGCGACTCCACAATGAGGTAAGATCAACTCCTTTATGTTTATAGTGACTGCCTGAGGTAGCTGAGACAGTCAAAACCGCAATTTTGTCAAAAGTTTGGCATAAAAAATAAGAAAAAATGTATTTGGTTTTTGTTTCGTTGTAGTTCTCTTCTGCTTGCTATTAGCTGCGCAAAGTGTTTCTCTTCCCTACAAATCGATTAGATATCTTGAATCATTTCCTGTAGGTGACTTGAAACACAGCGCAAATGTCAAATTAATTCAAAATCAGAATGTCTTTTTTGTTCTTGTCTTTTTTTTTTCTTTCAATTTCTTTGTCTTTTTTTTTCCAATTTTTCTCTTCCAATTCTTTCTTTTGGTTCTCTGAATGTCCTATTGTTTGCCTTTTAAGTCTTTGATGCTAGGCTTTAAAGGATTCTGGATTTTGGGATTTCTGATTTCAAATGTTTATGAAAATTGTTATAAAAAATTTGTTTCTATTTTCTGTTTTTCCTTTTTGAACCATTTTCTTTTCTCATTTGTGTTAGCATTAACCTAACATGAACTCGTTTTCGATTCCTCACGGAAAAGACAAAATTGTTATTTTACATCTATCTGGGTTTTTGTCTACTTTTCGCAAAAATCTTGTTTTGCATGTTTATCTTAAGAATTTTAATATTTGATCTACTTCGACTTTTTTTCTGATCGAAACTTGTTTTTGAAACCTTTTTCTTGTTTTTAGATGACTTCTACACAGACAAAATCAAAAATCTAAAGGAGTAGCTGCTCAGAAGTGTACTCCTATAACATCGAGAAAAAAGTCTGTGCGAAATCTTCAAAAAGAGGAGGATGTCGAACTTCCTCCAGGATACAAGTTTCTGGTTTACTTCGAATGTGACAATAGTTTGGACATTGTAAAGGCAGACCATGGTGGCTGGCCTAATCACCTATCGAATAAAATTAAGCTCTCTATGAAGTACGAAGACGTTCCGTTCAAGTCAGACAAAAACCCTAAACATTTTATCAACGGCCTTGTTATAACGAATGGGCCTAAACCGATTCTCAAACGATTGGGTGATTACATGAATATGCAAATGCTCAAAGGTATTAAAATTGTGGACATGGATCTGACGCAAAACTTTGAAACTGCTCGTCAGGAGGTTGAACAGGAGATTAGCGGTGTTTCAACTCAACAGTCTTGCAATAAAAGTCGTGAAGTTTCTGCGGTCGTTGAGGAATCTGATGAGGAAAGTTGGGCTGATGAAAATGATGAGGAAGAAGCTGACATGCCGGCTTCTGAAGTTCTCCAAAGGCCAGTTGCCCCCAGAACCGAAGCCAGTGTACCCATAGAGTACAATCAAATGGTATATATTTAAAACAAGTAGTAAGACTTCATTACTGTCAAACATTTTTGCAGTTGGTAGCAGCTGTTTCCCCTCTCACTGTTCAGTCCGTTTTTTATAAAAATTTATTAACATTCTGGAACTGTATTTTTTATTTTTCAGTCATTGCACTGTATTGATAACTTAATCTTAGGAAAGATTTTTGATAGAAATAATAAAAAGAAATAGGGAATTTTTTGCTGATGTCCGTTGTGGTTGGTAGCAACCATAATTTTTTTCTTAGATGGAGCTGACACGACGATTCGAAAGAGTGATATGTAGACTTGAGGCGCGAATGGACCGGAGTGATCGTTTGCTTGATGAGTTGTCGAAATTTTCCATGAGAGCCCTAGGCGAAATTTATCGCATGTCGGAAGCACCGGTGTATATATCGCGTCATGCAGAGTTTGCTACTTCGGAGAAGGAAAATATTGAAACTGAGAAAGAGGTTCTGATTTATAAAGAAAAGAATTTGTACGATCAAGGTGGTGTCTCGTTAGTTGAAAAGGCGTACAATGTTGTCAAGGCATTGTGGGATGAAGATGAGAGGCGAGAATTGTGCATCGATCCTAAGAAAACTCTGTCGGATAAAGGTGGAAGAAAAGCCGGGGATGCAGAGCGTACCCATTTGTATCAAACGGCTGTAAAGTATCTCCTTGGAGAGGAATACAGCGTTAAAACATACCAAAGCATTCTCAAGCTCGTTAACCAGCGCCTTCGTGAGAAGCGTTCTAGTCATGGTGCTCAATTTTGAGCTTCGCTTTAATAATGGTCCAATTGTTTCATTTTGTTAGTTTTCTTTTGATATTCTTGCAGAAATTCATTTGTTGACCACTCATTTGTTTTCGCACTTATTGTTTTGCTCTCGTTTTTTTTAAAGACATTGGTTTGCTTGAAAAGTATATGAATTTGTTTTTGAATGCTTCAGAGATTGAAATGTTCTCATTTCCTGATGCAGTTGATTCGTTGAATACTTGTATGGAATCTCTAGAAACAACGCTTCGACGAAGTAATGTCGTTGAAGTTGATGCGCGGAACAGAATGATGGAGGTATCTCGTGGTCTGAAAGTTCTTGTAAGTTTTTTTGTTACATTGCGGTTGTGTTATAATAATTTTCTTCAGCATGATTGCAAGTTGTTGCGGTGTTTTAGAATGATAGACAGGTGAAAGCACAGAACTCGGTTCCTACAAGAACCCTTATGTATAAAGGCGTTAACTTGTTGTCTTATGAAGGACCTTGCGATGACTACGCTGCAGTGGGTAGATTTTTAGCTCGGTCTATTTTGACGAAGGAAGAGAGGTTGACCACTTGTTGGTTGGGTCAGCGAAGCAATCATAATTTTGCTGATAGAACGTTAGCATCAGCTGAGGACGAGGCTTATTTCAAAGGTCTTATTTTTTAGCTGTCAATTTATTTATTTTTTTTTTTTAATTCATCTTTTTTTAAGAAGCCGTAAAACTTCTGTGTGGAAACAGCCTGTATGCTCTAAGACGCGCCAAGGACGCCGCCAATTCACTTGGTAGACATGAAAAATTTCATAATCGAAACTCTCTTGCTTGAGATCTTATTTTGTCTGTGAATTGCTTCTGATTAATTCAGTTCAACTCCCTTTCTTCTTGTTTTTTTCTCAAAAGTTTCTTCTTGTTTTTTCACAAAAGGTTGTTCTAACTTCAAATTGCTAAACTTTTCTTCGTTTTAAGATTAAAATGTCAATTCTTGATCACAAGAAATACAAACAGTACCTCAATCTCGCTCAGCAAATCAGCAAGTTACCACTGACGTGGCAGCAACTGGCTTACGTTGACGGAAAACTTACACAGAAGTGGGTCGATTCGAATGAAATGGTGTCTCATAGAATTTCTATTGAAGTTGATTGTCCTGCATTTGTGCAAGATGTTGAAAACTCTCTGGATTGTGAATACGGCAAAAGTCTTCGGTGGGTGACTTACAGTCCTGTAAGATACTTGCACACAGAAAATTTTTCTCAGATTGGCCTTTTTGCGAGAAATGATATTAACATCAACACAGAAATTCCTGGCGTCATTGGTTACTTGGTCAGTATTCCTGAAGACGATATTTTAGAAGGTTATAATGATTTTTCGATTGTACAAAGTTCTCGCGTTGGAGTGCAGTGGCTAATGCTGGGTCCCATTTCTTTTATCAATGCCTCTTGTAAACCTAATGTTGCCTATGTAAACGTTAAAAATATTATGGTTTGCGTTCCTCTGCGGCAAATAAAGGAAGGAGAAGAGTTAACTATTTCCTATCAAAATTATTTTTTTGGTCCCAATAACCAGTTTTGCTTGTGTCCCTATAAAAGTATGCATGGTAATCCTTTCCCCGAAGTTCCCTCCAAAAAACGAAAAGTTGACAAAAATGATAACAAAAATGCTTTTCTTCAAAAGTCAGAGGAGACAACAGTTCGCTCGAGCAAAAGTTTGTCTAGGCAAAGTTTCCCCACTCGATTTAGAATGTTTTTTCCTGAGGAACAAAATTCTGATGTTTTGGATTATGTTAGCTATGGAAGTTTTTTTAGTTCAGTTCCAGCGTCGCCTAGAAGAGCTATGTTTTCTGATGAGCCCCCGCTAATTACAGATAATTCTTTTAATGATGAAAGTACTGTTGCTCCCGAAATTTTTGATCTTTCACAGCCAATAGTTTCAACTTCCTCTCCAATTGTTGAGCACAATAACAGCTTTCGAGCTTCCTCACCAGTTAACTTAGTTAATTTTGAAGAATCAGATTCACAAAATCCAACACACATTGAACCACCCCTATTTGACAACTTAGATTTTGGTTTATATGAGGGCTGTAAGGTTTCACAAGATGAGTTTAACAAAAGATTTGATCGAATTGATGACAAGCATCACCTCTCGGACATAGCTAAGAAGGACATTTTAAAATTGATCGCTTCTGTTCTTCCTCAACCGAATCAAGTTTTCGCAAAAATTCCTATATCTGATCTACCCCTCGTAACAATAACTTCTGTAGGCACATCCAAAATGATATTTGTAGACCTAATTGCTCAGATAAACCGCATTTCTTGCAGAAATGCGAATTTTATACACGAATCGTGGTCAAATGATTGTAGCTGGGAAATGCAAACTGATTTGTTCTGTCACGGCGAACTCCAACTCGTTTTGAATACCGACGGTGCCCCCGTTTTCAAATCAAATAAATTGTCAGTGTGGCCCCTTTGGGTTCAATTATATAATTTGCCTCCGCTTTTGAGAGCTAGTTATGCTAATATTTGTCTTCTTGGTTTGTGGCACGAGAGTCAAAGCCCGATTTTAATTACGTCTTAAGAAGCGTTTCTTCCGAATTAGAAAATTTGTCAAAAGGAACGTCAAACAATCATTTAGGTCCTCTTCGTTTTCGATTTCGAAGTATAGTTTGCGATGCCCCCGCCAGGGCTTATGTTTTGTGCATGAAGCAGCATATGGGATATGAAAGTTGCTCTCATTGTTTCATCAAAGGGTTGCATGAAAACAGACGGATGCTTTTCAAGGTAACGAAAGCTTTCTTTGCTCGCGAAAATGAACATTTTGTTAGATGCGGAGAGCTGGCTGAAGAGCAAAAAGTAGTCACGCACGGGATAAAATCCAAAACTCCTCTCAATAAATTTTTTTGCTTGCCATGGGATTGTACCATAGACCCGATGCATCAAGTTTTTCTTGGAACAGGAAAAGTTCTCTCAAAATTTTTGATATCTTTAACTAAAGGCCGTTTGCTTGCAGATTTGGAAAAACGGGTTTTTTCATGCATGGTTCCTTTTGACATCCAGCATCGCACGCGAAAAATTAGGGAACTTCATTTTTGGAAGGCATTTGATTTTAAATTATTTTTTTTTCATGTTGCACCTCTTGTATTTTTCGATTTAGGAGTGTCTGCATCGCATTATCTAAGCTTCTGTAAATTAAGTTTTGCTGTACGTCTGCTATCTGATGTTAACTTTGAAACACAAAATTTAGAAAAAGCCGATTCTTTAATCAAAAATTTTTTCAAAAATTTTGTTGAATTATATGGAGCTGACGCGCAGTCCTATAATTTCCATACAATGCGTCATTTAGTCGAACAGGTGCGCCGAAATGGTCCTCTTTGGTTGTTTTCAGCTTTTTGTTTCGAATTGGCTAACCATCAACTACTTTCAGCTTTATCGGGGACAATAAAAAATCCTGAAAAGATGGTCGACAGGTTTTTGCGACACCAAATTGCTTACGGAGAATATTTACAAGAGGAAAAGGCAGCTAAGATCACTTGCCTCGATAATTATACAAAACTTACAGAAGAAGCAAAGATTTTTTGCCGTGAAAAAAATATTGAAATAGTGTTTTCTCGGCATGTTAATTATCTCGGGAAAAAGTTTTGTTCTGTTTCGTATACTAGATTAAACGGCAATTTAATTGAATGTGTGTTTCAATTGAAAGATGAGACCTTTGTTAAAGTTGATTGTTTTGCTAAATTTTCAGACTCTGTTTTTGCTATTGCTGGAAAATTTCTGACTGTGAAAGAACTAAATATTTTACCCGACATAACTAATGCCTCCTTTAATTACTGCTTTGAGTTAAGTGAGTTGAGTTCTCTTAATTTACTTGATGTTAGTAAAATAAACTTCAAAACAGTTGTACTTCCTTTGGACAGTTGCCTACGAGTTAGTGTGCTTAAAGAGGGGTTTGAGCACAATTAGGTGCTTTGCATGTGATTGGAGAATCAGATGCCAGTTTTTTTTGAAATATTGCTTGGAGAAGCAATATTTTTTATCAAGTAGTTTTTTCTCCGGCCATTTTATTGAATGCACTTAATATTTCACTCAGTCAAACGATTTCTGGATTCATCGATACTGCGCTAGCATTGTTTAGGGACCAATTTGACACATGGTTCAACAAAATCCAGATTGCTTCATCTTCCTTCTGTAAGTGGCCTTTGAATAAATTTCACTCATTGCTCTTCGTTTTCTATAATTCAGTTTTCTCTTATAACGAGTCGATTCAGCATAAGATTTTTTAAGTTCTTCAAATGATTAGCGGTTTTGACTGTCTCAGTCTTTGTCTTTGCTCTTTAATTTCTAAATTTGTTTAATGTATGCCCAATTTGTTTCTTGTATTTATGTTTTTTTTTGTGTTTAGTTCTATCCTTCTTATTGGCGATTCAAATATTCGAAATCTGAGAAACGATATTCAAGTTGATCCACTTCTTCGACAGCATCAAATCGATGTACTTGCGTTTGGCGGTATGAGAAGCAACGAGCTTGGACCAAACGTGAGCTTGACAGCAAGACAATATAACTATGTTGTCGTTGCAGTGGGTAGTAATGATCTCACTGAATATAGAGATATAAAGGCAAAGTCCCCGTTCGAAATTATGTTTAACCTCGTAAGTTTTGCGCGCTGTGTTGCTCGGTACGGAACCGAAGTGTTTGTTGTTGGTGTCTGGAAACGAAGAGACGTTGAAAGTAATTTGGTTGAAGAGACAAATAAACTTTTGTTCGATCAGTTGCAGCAGAAATTTGTTCCTCCAAAACTGAAAAACAAGCACTTTAACTCAATTGATACTTGTCATTTGAACCGAAATGGCCGTCTAGAAGTTCTTGCTTTGCTTAATAGAACCATTTCTAATCGCTTTTAAATTATTCGATTTGTTATTGTTCTTTTGGTTGAGTTAATTGATTGTTGACTCCCTTCATTTTTGTTGAAGTAAATTTTTGAGGCTGGTTGGAGATCCAGTCTCTCAGAGTTTGTTTCTTTGAATTGATGTTTGCTATACTTGCCTATAATGTTCCTTGTTGTTTTTTATATGCTTTCGAAAGCTCTGTTATCCGAATGGCAAAGTTTGAGTTCTGTTTTTTTATGTTGTGGAGATCTGTGATTCAATTAGTGTATGAGCATCCTGATAGTTTCAATGTTCTATTTTGACTTATGAAATACTGACAGAAATTGTTTTTTTTTAATATGAGTTCTTTTGTTGTCTTCTGGTTTTCATTTGTGAAATATAGAAGTGCTGTGAGAAAACTAATAGTCGTATAATGTGTGTATATTAGTTTTCTTGGCTTGTTGGCGAACAAAACTGATAGCCATTTTTTTCTTGACGCCTGTTAAGTTGATCTGCCGAGTTGAATCATGATACATGGCAGAAATTTTTTTGGTTGTGATGCTTTTTTTCATTACGTTTGAAACCGGATGGAGATCCGGGTTCTTTGTTTTTATTGCACGTTATGTTTGCTTCTCCTTGTTTGTTGTTTTTATAATGCGAAAAGCGTTGTCACTATAGGAGAAAAATTCGCCTCTTTTTCTCTGCCTCCTTGATTCAAGATAGATGGCAGAAATCTCTTTTCTCTCATGTTTTTTCTCTGCTGTTTTCTCTTTTTGTCTGATTTTTTTTCTCTGTGGCTCTTTAGTCGCTTGCTTGTCCCTATGCTTTCTGGTCTTCCTGGTTTTGCAGGTTCTGCTTGTTTTTTTCTTTGGTTCCAAAGATGCGCTATGATGGGAACATCCAATTTTCTGAGCGCTGACAGTGATGAAATACCACAGAAATTATTATCAATGATTACAAATTTCTGATTTACTGCTATCTCTTCTTTTTTGCCTCTCTGTCTCTCTCTCTCTCTCTCTCTCTCTCTCTTCTCTCATGTTTTTCTTCTCTGCTGTTTTTTTTTTGTTCTATTGTGTTTGTCTGATTTATTTTTTCTCTGTGGCTCTTTAGTCGCTTGCTTGTCCCTATGCTTTCTGGTCTTCCTTGTTTTGCAGGTTCTGCTTGTTTTTTTTTCTTTATGGTTCCATAGATGCGCTATGATGGGAACATTCAGTTTTCTGAGCGCTGACAATGATGAAATCCCCTAGAAATCATTATCAATGATTACAAATTTCTGATTTACTGCTATCGCTTTTCTTTTTTGCCTCTCTCTCTCTCTCTCTCTCTCTCTCTCTCTCTCTCTTGTGGTCTCTCTTCTCATGTTTTTCTTCTCTGCTGTTTTTTTTTCGTTCTGTTGTGTTTGTCTGATTTATTTTTCCTCTGGTTCTCTAGTGGCTTCTTTGTCACTATGCTTTCTCGTCTTCCTTGTTTTGCAGGTTCATCTTGTTTTCTTCTTTGTGGTTCCATAGATGCGCTATGATGGGAATATCCAGTTTTCTGAGCGCTGACAGTGATGAACTACCACACAAATCATTATCAATGATTACAAATTTCTGATTTACTCCTTTCGCTTTTCTTTTTTGCCTCTCTTTGTCTCTCTCTCTCTCTCTCTCTCTCTCTCTCTTCTCTCATGTTTTTCTTTTCTGGTTTTTTTCGTTCTCTTGTGTTTGTCTGATTTATTTTTCCTCTGGTTCTCTAGTGGCTTCTTTGTCACTATGCTTTCTGGTCTTCCTTGTTTTGCAGGTTCTGCTTGTTTTCTTCTTTGTGGTTCCATAGATGCGCTATGATGGGAACATCCAGTTTTCTGAGCGCTGACAGTGATGAACTACCACACAAATCATTATCAATGATTATAAATTTCTGATTTACTTCTTTCGCTTTTCTTTTTTGCCTCTCTCTGTCTCGTTTTGTGTTTGTCTGATTTATTTTTTCTCTGTGGTTCTCTAGTGGCTTCTTTGTCCCTATGCTTTCTGGTCTTTCTTGTTTTGCAGGTTCTGCTTGTTTTTTTCTTTATGGTTTCATAAATGCGCTATGATGGGAACATCCAGTTTTCTGAGCGCTGACAGTGATGAAATCCCACAGAAATCATTATCAATGATTTCAAATTTCTGATTTACTGCTATCGCTTTTCTTTTTGCCTCTCTCTCTCTCTCTCTCTCTCTCTCTCTCTCTCTCCTGTGGTCTCTCTTCTCTCATGCTTTTCTTCTCTGCTGTTTTTTTGTTCTATTGTGTTTGTCTGATTTACTTTTTGTCTGGTTCTCTAGTGGCTTCTTTGTCCCTAGGCTTTCTGGTTTTCCTTGTTTTGCAGGTTCTGCTTGTTTTTTTTCCTTTATGGTTCCATAGATGTGCTATGATGGGAACATTCAGTTTTCTGAGCGCTGGCAGTGATGAAAACCCTCAGAAATCATTGTCAATGATTACAAATTTCGGATATATTGCTATCACTTTTGCCTCTTTTTTTTCTGGCTCTCTTCACTCTTCTTTGTCTCTATACTTTTTGGTCTTCCTAGGTTTGCGGGTTCGCTTGCTTTTTATTATAGTTCTTTGGATGCGCTATGATGAGATTATCCAGTTTTCTGAGCGCTGACGGTGATGAAATCCCACAGAACTCATTATCAATGATTATAAATTTCTGATTTACTGTTATCGCTTTTCTTTTTTGCCTCTCTCTCTCTCTCTCTCTCTCTCCCTCTCTCTCTCTCTTGTTTTTCTCGTTGATTATACTGTTTGGTCTTTCTTGTTTCGCGGTTTCTGCTCTTGTTTTAATTATGGTTTCCTAGATGCGCTATGATGGAAACATCCAGTTTTCTGAGCGCATATAGTGATGAAATCCAATAAAAATGATCATTGATTTTCTTTCTTTTCTCTTTTTTTGCCTCTCTCTCCCTCTCTCTCTCTCTCTCTCTCTCTCTCTCTCTTTCTCTCGCTCTCTCGTTTTCCCTCTGTCACTCTTTCTCTCTCTCTCTCTCGGTATCTCTCTCTCTCTTTCTCGCTCTCTCTCTCTCTCTCTCCCTCTCTCTCTCCCTCTCTCTCTCTCTCTCTCTCTCTCTCTCTCTCGGTATCTCTCTTATCTCTCTCTCCCCTCTCTTCTCTTTCTTTCTTTATTCTTAGTTTTTCTTTGTCTCTCTCTCCCTCTCGCTCTTTTTCTCTCTCTTTCCTTCTTTCGTTTCTTTTTGTTTTTCTCTCGCTCTTTCTCTCTCTCTCTCACACACTCTCATTCTCTCTCGCTCTTTCTCCCTCTCTCTCTCTCTCTCTTTCCTTCTTTCGTTTTTTGTTTTTCTTTCGCTCTCTCTCACAACACTCTTTCTCTCTCTCTCTCTCTCTCTCTCTCTCTCTCTCTCGGTATCTCTCTCATCTCTCCCTCCTCTCTCTTCTCTTTCCTTCTTTATTCTTTGTTTTTCTTTGTCTCTCTCTCCCTCTCGCTCTTTCTCTCTCTCTCTCTCTCCTTCTTTCGTTTTTCTTTTTCTTTTGCTCTCACTTTCTCTTTCTCTCTCTCTCTCTCTCTCTCTCGCTCTCTCTCTCTCTCACACACTTTCTCTCTCTCTCTCTCTCTCACATTCTCATTCTCTCTCTCTCTCTCTCTCGCTTGCGCGCGCGCCTGCGCGTGCTCTGCCTTACGGGCAATTTTTTTTTGTTGTTTGTTCTTTTTTGTGAGTTTTTTGTTCTCGTTTCGCTTCAGCACTCTCCTTGCTCCTTTTCGCGCTCGTTCTCGCTCGCTCGTCGTCGGTTGCTCGTTCTGCCAGCTCGTTCGCGTTCGCTCGTCTTCGTTTGCTCGGTTTTGCTTGGTCGCTCGCCGCCGGTTGTTCGTTCGCCGCCGCTTGTTCGCTCGCTCGCCTCTTCTGTTTTTCCCCCTTGCTGTTTTCTTCCCATCCCCTTTCGCCTATGGCGATGTGCTTTTCTTTTGTTTGTGTGTGTTCAGCCCCCACCCTTCTCTCTTTCGCTCCTTTTCTTTCGTGCTTCACCCCCGCCCTTTTCTGTGCCCCCTCTCATGTGCTTGTGTTTTGCTGATGTTCTTATTTATATTTGTTTGCTTTCTTTTGCAGCACACAAACCCCCTGCCCTTTCTGTGACCCCTGCTGCAGCGCAAAAAACCCCCTGCCCTTTCTGTGACCCCTTCTGCGCATTTAAGATGATGTTCCTATTTATACGTTTTAGCCTTAGCAATTTTAGGGTCTCTCCTCTTTTCTGACGGTTAGAGAATAGGTCGAATCCTATTCTCTAATCTTCAAAGAAGCCAAAGAGGCCCATGCAGCAGCTAAGGCACGTTTCCGGCGCTTCTTGCAAGACGGTTATCTTGCAAGAGTCTTACAAGATAGACGGTTATCTTGCAAGACTCTTGCAAATCGGACGGTTATCTTGCAAGATCTTGCAAGAATCTTGCAAGATCTTGCAAGATGATGCGTAATCTTGCAAGATTCTTGCAAGAATCTTGCAAGATCTTGCAAGATAACCGTCCTAATTTGACTGGGGGAGAGTAAAATGCTTAAAATGCAAAAAAGGATGAAGGTCGGTTTTTATTCACCCAATTGCAGAGAAGCTTAGAGTCATTTTCTTGTTTAATAATAAATTTTTTAAATGATCGACCGCTTTTTGATAGATTTGCAGTTTTGTTTATGAGAAAATAATGGTGCCGTAGAGTAGATTACAGCATTGCATTGCGACAATTGGTTATTGAGAGTCAGCTCCTATACGATATTGGATACCGCCCTTGGACGAATTTTTATTCTTTTTGATGGTTTTTGTCTTCGGTTAACTTGAATCGGGAAAAGATGTTTCATCCTGTGATCAAATTTAAAAGAAAACAAAAGAAACGAAAAATGAAGTTCTGCTGTTATCAAAGAGCTAATTAAAATTTTCAAACAAAAATAAATTTAGCAACGATACATTTTCTTTCAGTATTCACGTTCATTAACCAAAATAAAGTTTGATAGCACAAAATCTTTCAGTTTCACTTCTGCCCTTTATTTATTTCTACATCCATCTCTTCCATACTTCAGCTCGGTTTCTTCTGTTTCTCATTTCCTCTCCCATCTCCCCCATTCCTTGAGTAATAATGCCAGCTAAATTCCAACAAAACAATAATTCATCTTATGGAGCTAGTCAGCGTGCATATGATATATAATGGGATACCAGATACAGTGAGATATATTCCATTGGAAATTTTTCAATCTCTATTTTAACAAGCAGACCTTAGTTTAGTCATAGCGTGGAGCTGCCAAATCTCACCGCCAGACAACTAGATTTCAAGAACTTGAAACGCACCGCACACACACATACCCACACATACACACACACACACCTACATACACGCACACATACACATATACACATACATACACACACACATGAATACACACAAACATACACACACACATACACACACATACACACACAAGTAGTGGATAAAACAGTTATTCCAGCCACCAGCCAATTCGGCCCATTTCTCCATAGGCTAACCGCATATGTCGAAAGGGACCAAATTGCACTGGTAACTGGAATCCCTGTTTTATCCACTACTATATCCACCATTATATATACACAATACGCGCACAATTTTGTGTACAAAAAATGTACATGGCCAGTATAATTTATGTTTTTCATACGCAAATATCCAAAAGTTCTCAAAAGTTAGTTTTCAGATTAAATTCATATCTAATATGCCAAACTATATTGAAATAAATCAGGTTAATCATCTCGCAAAATTTTTTTTCAATAGAAGCTGTTGGACTGAAAATCACTCAAAATTGCTTAGAAATCGATAATAAGAAACAGGTTTCATTAAAATTTTTTAACTTTACCACTGAGACGATTGATCTATGATGTATAACTGAGTGATTCTATGTACCTGGGTATTTTTTTTGAGCCGAGTCTTGAGAGGTCTTGTTCAAAAGGTTGACTCGCCTTTACCACGCTACGGCAGTATTGCTTGACCGATCTCAATGGCTAACTGTGGGGGAGGGTGCAACTACAGAATGCTTAAATTTTTTTTTAATTTTAACTATTAAGCTGACTGAACTCCTAAAATGAGCTTGGTATAAAATAACACAACACATCAGTGAAAGGGCCTCCAAATGAAAAGTGCATGTCATGGTAAAACTAGCCACCACCATTAACAAAGATAGACGCCACTACGAGCACAGTACGTGCACACTTCGCGCAGTCTATAAACAGTTCATTAAGTGATGATATCGAACGAGTGAAAATTTCGAAGACATTTTTAAATATTGGCTTGTTTTAATTTTAAGTATTTATTAAAAATTTTCGTTAAATTGTAAATAAAATATACAGGGTATTTAATTTAATAGAAGGATTTATTTCCTATTTTACTTTAAAACAGGTAATTTCTTGGGAAATGATAACTAGTTTTAAGTTTTCAAACATGTCTAAAAAATAATGTTCTAGAATAATTCCCTATAAGTGGACCTTTATTCTCCACGGCACTTTTTTGCTTTTCATCATAACTTTCACGTCACTAAAAAACTAGGAGTCATACCCCAGTACAAAATCACTATTTATCACGCTTAACGAATGATAAAAATAAAATCAAAATTAAAGCCTTATAACCCGCATGATCTGCACACCCAGCATGAAACCCTACTTAAAATTATGCGCATTGTGCGGGTTATGCGCATTACTTTGATTTTTTATAAAAATTGATCTATGGAATAGTTTTTACTAATCTATGAAATAGTTTTGCTATTCTATGAAAAAGTTTGGTTAAAATATTTTCTTTTTAGCTAACTACATCTAAACCTTTGGCTAATAATTTGGAAATAGCTTTTTTAAAATATTTATGATAATTTTTTTATTTATGAAATAGCTTTTCTAATCTATATCTTTGGCTACTAATTTGGAAATAGCGTTGTCTAATAATTTGGAAATAGCTTTGGCTAATCTATTCTTCTAATAATTTATCTATATCTATACCTTTGGCTATTAATTTGGAAACTATAAGATAAAATTAATAATACCTGGGTTCATCGGGGTTATCTTTGCAGAAGTTACACTTATTTTCGAAGAAGTTAGACTTGTCTTTTGAAGCTAAAGCAGAATTAGATTCAAAAGTTTAATTAGATTCGAAAGCAGAATTAGAGGAATTAGAACTAATAAATTCGCTAACAGGTATAATTTCATTAACAGAAGAAACACCTCTAAATAAAACTATTTCTTTATGAAATCTTTTTATTTGACCCTTTAACCCAATAAAGCTAATATTAGAAGAACAAAATCCACACTTAACCTTACTTGAAATACATTCGTTACATATTGATTTCTTTTTTCAGAAGATGTTATTTGTTTTATAGCCTTACATTTATTACAAATTCTATTTGTTATATCAAAGTTCATATTGGGGTTAGACTTAGAGTTAGAGCTAGAGCTAGAATTAGAATTAGAACTAGAATTAGAGCTCGGATTAGAATTAGAACTAGAATTAGAACTAGAACTAGAAATAGAATTAGAAATAGAATTGGAAATAGAAATAGAATTGGAAATGGAATTAGAATTGGAAATAGAACTAGAATTGGAAATAGAACTAGAATTGGAAATAGAACTAGACTTAAACACAGAACTAGAACAGTATGTTTTAGTTCCATTGGTCTGTGAAACAGTCATCCCTATGCAAATACCACTCAATGACTCATCTCCGCACGCACACTCACTAATTTTATCCTTATGTTCTTTTTTATAATGAAAAGCTAAAGTAAAAGGAGTTCCGCATTTCTAATTACACTCTAAACATTCCATAACCATTCTTTCTAACGGGCCAAAATTTCAGTTAAAATTCTAGTGTTATCTTTAGACCGGACAAACTTATTTAAATTTTCCTTACGTAACTTATTAAGTGTATTTTATTTATATCGTTTATCTAAAATCTGTTCATTACTCAGTCCAGCTTCATCTCCAACGAAATTTAGAATATCATCTCTAAATTTTGCATTATTTTTATACAGATTATTTAAATCATCTCTACCCTTTTTGTTTAAAGTGCTAGTCTTTTTATTCATATATTCATCTGTGAATGGGGTCCATACTTGGCTAGAGTAACAAGGCTCATCCTTTCTCAAGCGGTTATTTTGATCCACGTAGTGGCAACTCTGTTGACCTGTGAAGCAGTTATACTGGTCTTTCTTATCTCCCTCGCCATAACCATAATGTATTTGTTTTATATAAGATATTACGTGTACCCGCTTCTACAAGTGCAGCAGTTTTTACTGTTGTATCAGGACTAATATAATTATATATCATAAAACATGTACCCAAAATTCCACACGCGGTTGATACTTTCTTTAAAACCATAGGCTTTAAATGTTTCTTTTGTTAAAAAATCATTCTGAATTTTAATACCTTTTGATGTAAGAAGTTTATTAAAGTAGAACTGATAATTATCTGTATTAAAAGTATTTCTATCTGTGGCCTTAGTCATTGGTGGTTTCATATATGCTATTAGTTTATTTGTCTCATTACTTTCTAGTTTATCTCTTAAACTAAGAGCTTTTAAGTCTAGGAAACCAACTCTCGAGTCATATATCGTAGTTCTATTTCTATCAATAATAATAAAAGTTTTCTCTTTCTTATTATACTTAATTATACCATAACGAAGTTCATCAGACTTTCCAACTGTACAATTATAGTAGTAACTATTTAAGTCATTAATTATTTCATAGAATTTATGTTCACATTTATATATTTCATTAAAATTTTTAAGTAGATCTGCCCCATTATAAGTTGTTAAATAAATAGGATCACAACTCATTCTAGCTGTACTAATTATCTGAACTGGTTTATGACACATTACAATCATTTGAATTTTATTATGTTTTCCTTCTGTATAATAATAAGCTATATCCTTATTTAACTTATCACCCGTATTATCAAGAACAATTACACTATCTTTCAATTTAGGCTTTTTCATTTGATCATACTTATATCACTCATAATAAAATCGGTATAGGGCTTGCCAGTTTCTGGATTTATCCAATCTCTTTCATCTTTACATACTATGATTATGTCCTTATTATCTTGATCTTCGTCTTGATCTGTGAAACAGCTTTGCTGATCTGTGAAGCGGGTTCCCTGATACAACTTCAAGTATTGTCTAACAAAGTATGTTTTACCTGTTCCAGTACCACCATAAACTATAGTATGTAATGGTGACTATTCATATTCAATTCTAATTAGACTTCTATTTATAAATCCGCCAAAGCTTTCTTCTAGTTTTTTTTATTTACTTGGTATCGAATTAAGTAGAATATAACAAAAACCAATTATGAAAATAAATATAAAAATTGCACATTTTATCATATGAAAACGCTTATCCTAACTTTTGAGGAAAACAAAAACAAATTTTGTATTGATAATAAAGCTATGAGTAATATCAAAATAGAAGATATAGGTAGAGATGTAAGTCTAATACCAATTGAGATAGTAATGAGAGATGAAAGTACATCTATGATCAAGCAACTTAACTTCAACATTACTGTAAATCTACATCCAACTGATGGTACACATTGGGTTTTAGTTATAAGAAGAGAAGGTGGTCCAACATATTACTTTGATAGTTTTGGTGTTGAAACTCCTCCATTATTCCTAGAAGAATATGTTGTTCTAGGCTCTAATGAGAGAATACAACAATATGATGAATCTTATTGTGGGGCTTGTTCTTTATATATGATCAATCTTATTGATAGAAGATTTAGAATAAAGAGTCCTTTGAATATTCTAGGTAATCAAGGTAAATATCCAGGAATATTTAATGAGTGTTTGTGTTTAGGTTGTAGTGTTAAAGATAATAATGATAGTGCCAATGATAATGTCAATATTAAAGATAATGTTAATGACGATAATAATGTCAATATCAAAAATAATGTCAATACCAATGATAATGGATGATAATGACAATGACAATGTCAATGACAATGATAATGACAATGATAATGACAATGACAATGACAATGATAATGACAATGACAATAATAATGATAAATTTTCATATTTATTTGGTGAAAAACATCTAAGGGGGAAAACCTTAAGAAAATCTGCGAAGCAGTTATACTGATGGTGAAACACGGGTGAAACCCTATCCATGTTGTAGTTATACTGATCCATGTAGTAGTTATACTAATGTTCGCAAAAAACTTCAGATGTAAAATATCTGGTCCTAAGGAATGTGGAAAGGCGTTCTTATTGAAGAATCTCGCTATGACTAGTATACATTTTGACAAGTTATATATCAACGGTCCTACTGGTGATCAATATGATGGAACAGAGCATGGAAATGTTGATTTTATTAAAGAATCCCACCTGATCAACTACCAAAGATATAAAGAAATTCATGATATTTGATGATGTTAGAGCTAAGGAACCAGTTATTAAGTCATACTTTAGTAGAGGTAGACATGATAATTTTAATATGATTTATCTTAATCAAAATCTATTCGCAATAGAGAGACCAGAATGTTAGAGAGAATTGTAACCTATTTATTTTATTTGAACAAAGAGGTAGTCCTCACATCTATATATCAAGATTTTTTAATAATGTTGAACTTAGCTATACTAATTCTATTAGTAGATGTATTAAGGTATGGAAAGAGCCTTATATTTACATTGTTATTGATATATCTAAAAAATAAAAATTTTAATGGTAATCTAAGAGTTAATTGGGATTGGAGAGTTTTGTAGTTAAGTTATTTTTATGATTAGGTCTATGACTAAGTCTAAGTCTATATCTATGACTATGACTAAGTCTAAGTCTATGTCTATGAACAGGACTAAGTCTATGACTATGTCTATGACTAAATCAGATGTAAAGTAAAACTCAACACATCACCATTGAAATCAGTGGGTCTTCCATTCTCATCTTTAATATGAAATTCAATATATTCTATTCGATCCTTTGTTACATTTTGATATAAGATATTAGTTGGTATAATATTTGTCAAGCAACCTGGTGGTTCTGTTAGAGTAAGGGTATATAGTTTGTTTGTGTTACTACCTTTATCTTTAACACCAGATATCACACTACAGTGAATGCTGATAGTACTAAAACCAATAATATCAATAACCTTTTGAGATGTATTATTACCTGGTTTATAAACTATTTTTCTAAATCCTAGAAATGAGGCTATTGAGTTTTCTACATCAAAGCTAAGTGTACCTTGTTTTATTTCCATTATAATTTTCATTGTATTCTTATCAGCTTCGATTATAACATTACCCGCAGTTTCTTCTTTTCTTAATTCTGCTATTTCAGTTAATTCATATGCACCTGGTGTAATAGTTAAATATAACAATGGGAGTCCTTTATAATTATATTTAGGAACAGATGTAATGTTTGAGCTAGTGCTAGAGTTAGTGTTAATATGGGCTTCACCAATGTTTCACTATTAGTGTTAGAGCTAAGAAGTTCTGCCAAAGAATCATCGCCATCTAAAACCTTACCAGCATATAAGAACTGATTACTCCTTCTATTCACATTAAACACTGAGTTATAAGCTGATATTCTTTTTAAACCTAATTTTGTTGCATTAAGTATGGTTTCACTAAAGTTAACTTTTCTGTTGACTTTATCATTCTAAAGTTAAGTTTGTGTTCTTCTTTTGTTTTAGTTAGAGCTTCATGTACCTTTTGAAGTTCCCATAAGATTAAGTTGTCAGTCATTTTTAACTCATAAAAATGGACTTTAATTTGGCTACAGGTTATGATTATAATAACGATATTCACAAAAGTAAGAATACAAAATTTAAACCAAATAATCTAGCAATAATCAATACGGTTAATACTAATATCAATATCAATCTCAATAGAGAAGAGAATCATTTAAATATACACGATTCATATCTAGAGATAGAGTTTGTTGTATCAAATAATGCTGGTGGTGTATTTGGCGAAAATGCTAATATCAAACTAGTTGATTATGGTATGATGGCATTATTTAGTTCAGTTAAGCTTGAAACTAGTGGTGGTGGGACGTTTGAATATATAGATCATTGTCATCCTAATCTATTGTTGTATAAGTTTTTAACTAGTACTAATGATGAGTATGTGAGTGGTTTTGTTAGAAATCAAGGTAATAGAGATTGTCAACTCAAAGGCGATCATGCTGCTGCAGAACAAGGTCTTATGTACATGATGGTTAAGATGACCATAGAGCTCTATTTAGAGTTGATGCTGGTGCTGGTGAAGTAGCTAATGATAGTAGTATAGATATTACAGATATATCATGGTGTGTACCTAGTATTGATCCTAGTAATGACAAAAGAATTAATGTGCAGAAAGGATTAAATAAAAAGAATAATATTGATTTTAGTTATTAATAAAGAAAGTCATTTTATGAGAAGGAACCCAATGCTACTAACTTCTTATTTGATTTGGGTATGAAAGTGGTATGGAAAGACCACAATATATAATTACTGGTTTTGAAATTAATCGTGTTAACGAACAAACTCATGATGCAAGTACATTTGATATAATGAATGTTACTGAATGTTATTAAAAGGTTGGTAGTGAGTTTTACGCCGAGGATACAATGAATAATAATTATGGTACTAATAACTATAATGAGGCTTTTAAAGAGATTGTTAATTTTAATAAAGATTATAATGGATTACCTCATAATATTAAACCGTATATAAATCAAAGAACATTCAAAAGTAGTTATAGATTATATGTACTTGATACTAGATATCAAAATGATCATATAGGTCCACAACCAATACAACCAATTTATTGCTGCAGTTGCAGATGTTATATGTCATGCATTAGTATTATCTAGAAAGCTGGTTTGTGTTAATAGTGATGGTAATAAGATGGTTGATATTATATCTTAGTTATAGTTAATGTTATATTAAAATAAATAATATCTAATTTCTGTTTATTCTCTAGAGATAGAACTCTAGCTTTATGTTCAGTCTTAGGCATAGGCTTAGTCTTAGTCTTAGGTAGTGGTTTGGCTGTATCTTTAGGTTTATGTTTATTTATAACAACAAAGGGATTATATTTTTTAACTTCAATTATTTTTTGTATATAGAAATATGAGTAACTTTGATAAGTTTTAAACTAACTCATTTTGTGTTGGTGGTAGACATTATAGTGGTGCTATTAATACTCAAGGGGTTATTACTTCAAAAGGTACTAAAATGTTGAAGGGATCCTGTACTTTGTGTAGAAGGAATAAGTTAATGAATGTATATGAAGATTTCTTTAAAAGATTTGGTAAAGCAACAGTTAACTTTGGAAAGATAGTTGCTATTAACCAAGTAAGAGCACTAGAAATAGCAAGTAAAATAGGAAGTGCGGCTGCAAATAGAAACCCAAGAGCTGCTTTATCAGCCAAACCCAATTTAATTAAATTTGCAGCAACTGGTGAAGGTATAACAGTAGTACAGAAAGGTAGAGTGTTTTATTTAGGTACAAAGGAAAGATAGTTTAATTCTAGATCTAGATTTAAATATAAATCTAGCTCTAATACAAGATATAGATATAGATATACATCTAATACTAGATCTACATCTAATTCTACATATAGATAAAGATGTACATCTAATGGTAGATATTAATATTAATATCATTAATACTAAATATATCATTATAACTAAATATTAATAACTCAATTTTTTTTTCTCATACTCTTCTTATATTCTTCATATATCTTAACTAATTCAATATATACATCATTATCGATTTTATTATCATTCATTGACTTAGTATATAGTTTATTAAACTTGTCACTAAACTGTTTACTTAAAATATACATCTGTGAATACTTTATAATTTTGTTTGTTATTTTAGTATTAATTGTTTTTGATAATGAACCACAAACAGTTGCTGTAGCAAAAGCTGTTGTTATCGAATAGGGTAATCCTATACCTTTTAATGCAACTTTGGTGGTTGTTGTTGTAGTTATTGCTATTGCTGATAATAGTATTTCTGTTATTTCAGCTATGTTAATATAATTTCTATATCTACTTCACTTCTTATTATAAAAATTGGTTTCAGTTTCATAATAATTTCTAATACCTTTAAAAATGTTAATATTATTATTAAAATTATTATTAGCTAGGATATTATAGTTTATGTATTGCTCAGAGAACGAGGTGATATTAGGGTAAAGTAAGGGTGCAACGGGTTTAGATTCTTCGATTTTTATTTGATAAAATATTTTTCTTTTTATGGTGAAACATGGGCACAGCCCCATATTCATAGTCACAGATTTAATCATAGTCATAACTATATACTAAAATAACTCAATCTTTTTCGCTATTTTTTCATGATTACAATCATAATGCATCTCTAGTATTGCTTGTTCTTTGTTGTATAATATGATAGCTTACTTTCTAATAATATAGCTATTTCATATTGTACTATTGTCTTTTTATTCCTTTTGAGGGCTTCACCAACAGCAGAAATAGTCTTTTCATTAACTTCTTGAAATTCTCTTAGACCAGTAGTGAACACATCATCTAGCTGTTTCTCAGTAATATTCTGATTAAACTTATTATTTTCAAATTCTTGTTTAAATTGATTAAACTTATAGATGGTATCAATAGCAAACTCATTACAAAACTTAACAGTATTTGTAGCTTCATTTGTTGATTTATTAAACTCATTATTTAGTTCTTCATTAACTTGTATTTTGTTTAGTTTTAATGTCTTAGTTGTAACTTTGTCAATATCACCTGTTCTTAGTTCAGTTATATTTTTACTTAAAATGTCTTTTTTATTATTAGATGATAGTAAGATGTCATCACAATATTCTTTATTAACAACATCTTTTTCATATATGGTAGGGTGTACATTTGTAATTTTTTAGGTAACTTTCATGTCAATATTATCATTATCTTCTAAAAACAATTAAGCTTCGATTATAACATTACCCGCAGTTTCTTCTTTTCTTAATTCTGCTATTTCAGTTAATTCATTTGCACCTGGTGTAATAGTTAAATATAGCAATGGGAGTCCTTTATAATTATAATTAAGAACAGATGTAATGTTTGAGCTAGTGCTAGAGTTAGTGTTAGTATGGGCTTCACCAATGTTTCACCATTAGTGTTAGAGCTAAGAAGTTCTGCCAAAGCATCATCACCATCTAAAACCTTACCAGCATATAAGAACTGATTACTCCTTCTATTCACATTAAACACTGAGTTATAAACTGATATTCTATTTAAACCTAATTTTGTTGCATTAAGTATGGGTTCACTAAAATTAACTTTTCTGTTGACTTTATCATTCTAAAGTTAATTGTGTTCTTCTTTAGTTTTAGTTAGAGCTTCATGTACCTTTTTAAGCTCCCATAATATTAAGTTGTCAGTCATTTTTTAACTCATTAAAATGGACTTTAATTTGGCTACAGGTTATGATTATAATAACGATATTCACAAAAGTAAGAATACAAAATTTAAACCAAATAATCTAGCAATAATCAATACGGTTTATACTAATATCAATATCAATCTCAATAGAGAAGAGAATCATTTAAATATACACGATTCATATCTAGAGATAGAGTTTGTTGTATCAAATAATGCTGGTAGTGTATTTGGCGAAAATGCTAATATCAAACTAGTTGATTATGGTATGATGGCATTATTTAGTTCAGTTAAACTTGAAACTAGTGGTGGTGGGACTATTGAATATATAGATCATTGTCATCCTAATCTATTGTTGTATAAGTTTTTAACTAGTACTAATGATGAGTATGTGAGTGGTTTTGTTAGAAATCAAGGTAATAGAGATTGTCAACTCAAAGGCGATCATGCTGCTGCAGAACAAGGTCTTATGTACATGATGGTTAAGATGACCATAGAGCTCTATTTAGAGTTGATGCTGGTGCTGGTGAAGTAGCTAATGATAGTAGTATAGATATTACAGATATATCATGGTGTGTACCTAGTATTGATCCTAGTAATGACAAAAGAATTAATGTGCAGAAAGGATTAAATAAAAAGAATAATATTGATTTTAGTTATTAATAAAGAAAGTCATTTTATGAGAAGGAACCCAATGCTACTAACTTCTTATTTGATTTGGGTATGAAAGTGGTATGGAAAGACCACAATATATAATTACTGGTTTTGAAATTAATCGTGTTAACGAACAAACTCATGATGCAAGTACATTTGATATAATGAATGTTACTGAATGTTATTAAAAGGTTGGTAGTGAGTTTTACGCCGAGGATACAATGAATAATAATTATGGTACTAATAACTATAATGAGGCTTTTAAAGAGATTGTTAATTTTAATAAAGATTATAATGGATTACCTCATAATATTAAACCGTATATAAATCAAAGAACATTCAAAAGTAGTTATAGATTATATGTACTTGATACTAGATATCAAAATGATCATATAGGTCCACAACCAATACAACCAATTTATTGCTGCAGTTGCAGATGTTATATGTCATGCATTAGTATTATCTAGAAAGCTGGTTTGTGTTAATAGTGATGGTAATAAGATGGTTGATATTATATCTTAGTTATAGTTAATGTTATATTAAAATAAATAATATCTAATTTCTGTTTATTCTCTAGAGATAGAACTCTAGCTTTATGTTCAGTCTTAGGCATAGGCTTAGTCTTAGTCTTAGGTAGTGGTTTGGCTGTATCTTTAGGTTTATGTTTATTTATAACAACAAAGGGATTATATTTTTTAACTTCAATTATTTTTTGTATATAGAAATATGAGTAACTTTGATAAGTTTTAAACTAACTCATTTTGTGTTGGTGGTAGACATTATAGTGGTGCTATTAATACTCAAGGGGTTATTACTTCAAAAGGTACTAAAATGTTGAAGGGATCCTGTACTTTGTGTAGAAGGAATAAGTTAATGAATGTATATGAAGATTTCTTTAAAAGATTTGGTAAAGCAACAGTTAACTTTGGAAAGATAGTTGCTATTAACCAAGTAAGAGCACTAGAAATAGCAAATAAAATAGGAAGTGCGGCTGCAAATAGAAACCCAAGAGCTGCTTTATCAGCCAAACCCAATTTAATTAAATTTGCAACAACTGGTGAAGGTATAACAGTAGTACAGAAAGGTAGAGTGTTTTATTTAGGTACAAAGGAAAGATAGTTTAATTCTAGATCTAGATTTAAATATAAATCTAGCTCTAATACAAGATATAGATATAGATATACATCTAATACTAGATCTACATCTAATTCTACATATAGATAAAGATGTACATCTAATGGTAGATATTAATATTATTATCATTAATACTAAATATATCATTATAACTAAATATTAATAACTCAATTTATTTTTCTTATACTCTTTTTATATTCTTCATATATCTTAACTAATTCAATATATACATCATTATCTATTTTATTATCATTCATTGACTTAGTATATAGTTTATTAAACTTGTCACTAAACTGTTTACTTAAAATATACATCTGTGAATACTTTATAATTTTGTTTGTTATTTTAGTATTAATTATTTTTGATAATGAACCACAAACAGTTGCTGTAGCAAAAGCTGTTGTTATCGAATAGGGTAATCCTATACCTGTTAATGCAACTTTGGTGGTTGTTGTTGTAGTTATTGCTATTGCTGATAATAGTATTTCTGTTATTTCAGCTATGTTAATATAATTTCTATATCTACTTCACTTCTTATTATAAAAATTGGTTTCAGTTTCATAATAATTTCTAATACCTTTAAAAATGTTAATATTATTATTAAAATTATTATTAGCTAGGATATTATCGTTTATGTATTGTTCAGAGAACGAGGTGATATTAGGGTAAAGTAAGGGTGCAATGGGGCTAGATTCTTCAATTTTTATTTAATAAAATATTTTTCTTTTTATGGTGAAACATGGGCACAGCCCCATATTCATAGTCATAGATTTAATCATAGTCATAACTATATACTAAAATAACTCAATCTTTTTCGCTTTTTTTTCATGATTACAATCATAATGCATCCCTAGTATTGCTTGTTCTTTGTTGTATAATATGATAGCTTACTTTCTAATATTATAGCTATTTCATATTGTACTATTGTCTTTTTATTCCTTATGAGGGCTTCATCAACAGCAGAAATAGTCTTTTCATTAACTTCTTTAAATTCTCTTAGACCAGTAGTGAACACATCATCTAGCTGTTTGTTAGTAATATTCTGATTAAATTTATTATTATCAAATTCTTGTTTGAATTGATTAAACTTAGAGATGGTATCAATAGCAAATTCATTGCAAAATTTAACGGTACTTGTAGCTTCATTTGTTGATTTATTAAACTCATTAATTAGTTCTTCATTAACTTGTATTTTGTTTAGTTTTAATGTCTTAGTTGTAACTTTATCAAAATGACCTTTTTTTAGTTCAGTTATGTTTTTACTTAAAATGTCTTTTTTATTATTAGATGATAGTAAGAAGTCATCACAATATTCTTCATTAACAACATCTTTTTCATATATGGGTGGGTGTACATTTGTAATTTTTTAGGTAACTTTCATGTCAATATTATCATTATCTTCTAAAAATAATTGACGGGCCTAAAGTTAAGTGTGTGTTCTTCTTTAGTTTTGGTTAGAGCTTCATGTATCTTTTTTAGTTCCCCTAAGATTAAGTTGTCAGTCATTTCTTAACTCATAAAATGGATTTTAATTTGGATACAAGTTATGATTATAATAATGATATACACAAAAGTAATATTAGAAAATATAAACCAAATAATCTAGCAACAATGAATACGGTTAATACAAATAATAATTTCATTCTCAATAGAGAAGAGAATCATTTAAATATACCCAATTCATATCTAAAGATAGACTTTGTTGTATCAAGTAATGCTGGTGGTGTATTTGGCAAAAATGCTATTTATCAGACTAGTTAATTATGGTGTGATGGCATATTTAGTTCAGTTAAGCTTGAAACTAGTGGTGGTGGGACTACTGAGTATATAGGTCATTGTCATCCTAATCTATTGATGTATAAGTTATTAGCTGGTACTGATGATGAATATGCGAGTGGTTTTGTTAAAAATCTAGGTAATAGAGATATTCAGCACAAAGGTGATCATGCTGCTGCAGAACAAGGTTATATGTATTACATTGTTAAGATGAGTGATCTATTTGTTTTTGTGAATGGCTTAGAAAAGATTAAAGATTATATATAGGTTAGGATTTAACCTAATAATAAAAAGATATAACAATCATAGAGCTCTATTTAGAGTTGATGCTGGTGATGTTCCAATAGCTAATGATGGTAATATAGATATTAGAGATATATCATGGTGTGTACCTAGTATTGATCCTAGTAATGAAAATAGAATTATTGTGCCGAAACGATTAAATAAAAATATTAATATTGGTATTAGTTATTATGAAATAAATACATTTTAAAACAATTGTACATTTTAAAAGAATTGTACCCAAAGAATTGTACCCAATGCTCCTAACTTACCATTTGATTTGGGTACGGAACGTGGTATGGAAAAACCACAATATATAATAATTGGTTTTGAAAATAATCATGTTAATGAACAAATTCTTGATGCAAGTGCATTTGATATAACGAATGTTACTGAAGGTTATTGTAAGATTGGTAGTGAGTTTTATGCCGAGGATACAATGAATAATAACTATGGTACTAATAACTATAATGAGGCTTTTAAAGAGATTGCTAATTTTAATAAAGATTATATTGGATTACCTCATAATATTAAACCGTATATAAATCAAGGAACATTCAAAAGTAGTTATAGATTATATGTATTTGATACTAGATATCAAAATGATCATATAGGTCCACAACTAATACAACTTAATTTTAAATTTAGTGCTGCAGTTGCAGATGTTGTATGTCTTGCATTATTATTAACTAAAAAGTTTATTAGTGTTAATAGTGATGGTAATAAGATGGTTGATATTATATCTTAGTTATAGTTAATTTTATATTCATTGTCATAGTCATTGTTATAGTTCTAGCTCTAGTCAATGTTTTAGTCATTGTTAATTTTAGTTATAGTCATAGCTCTAAAACTGTTTCCTACTAGTCTTAACAAAACCTTTAGCATAAATATCATCTGATTTCTTTTTATTCTCTAGAGATAGTCCTCTAGCTTCAAGTCTAGTCTTTGTCCTGGGCTTAGTCTTAGTCTTAGGTAGTCGTTTGGTTTTATCTTTAAGTTTATGTTTATTTATAACAACAAAGAGATTATTTTTTTTAACTTCCATTATTTTTTATATATAGAAATATGAATAACTTTAATAAGTTTAAACTCATATTGTTAGTGGTACTATTAATACTCAAGGGGTTATTACTTCAAAGGGTACTAAGATGTTAAAGGGATCCTGTACTATTTGTAGAAGGAATAAGTCAATGACTTTCAGTGATGCAACAATAAAAGCAGAGGGATTGAAGGATTTCTTTAAAAGTGTTTGTAAAGCAACAGTTAACTTTGGAAAGATAGTTGCTATTAATCAAGTAAGAGCATAAGAAATAGCAAGTAAAATAGAAAGTGCGGCTGCAAGTAGAAACCCAGGAGCTGCTTTAACAGCCACACCCGATTTAATTAAATTTGCAACTACTGGTGAAGGTATAAAGTAGTACTGAAAGGTAGAGGGTTTTATTTAGGTACAAAGAAAAGATAGTCTAATTCTAGATCTAGATTTAGATTTAGATCTAGCTCTTATACTAGATATAGATATAGATATACATCTAATACTCGATTTACATCTAATTCTAGATATAGATTCAGATGTACATCTAATGGTAGATATTAAAATTAATATTATCATTACTAAATATATTATTATAACTAAACAATAATAACTTCAGTTTGAAAAAACACTCAATTTGTTTTTCTTCTTATATTCTTACTATATCTTAGCTAATTCATTAAATTCATCATTATCTATTTTATTATCATTCATTAACTTAGTATATAGTTTATTAAAATTGTCACTAAACTGTTTACTTAAAATATACATCTGTGAATTCTTTATAATTTTTTTCCTATTTTAGTATTAATTGTATTTGATAATGAACCACAAACAGTTGCTCTAGCAAAAGCTGTTAGTATCGAATAAGGTGATCTTATACCTGTTAATGCAACTGATGTTGTTGTTGTAGTTGTTGCTAAAGGTATATCTGTTTTCTCAGCTATGTTAATATAATTTCTATATCTACTTAACTTATTATTATAATTATTAGTTTCAGTTTCATAATAATTTCTAACACATATTATAATGTTAATATTATTATTAAATTTATAATTAGCCAGGATTTTATCGCTTATGTATTGTTCTGAGAAGGAGGTGATATTAGGGTAAAGTAAGGGTGCACTTGGTTTAGTTTCTTCCATCTTTATATAATAAAAAATTTTGCTTTTGTTATGGTGAAACACGGGCGAAGCCCCATACTCATAGTCATAGATTTTGTCATAGTCATAACTATATAACAAAATAACTCTCAACCTCTTTCATTATATCTTCATGATTAAGATCATAATGCATCTCTAGTATTGCTTGTTCTTTGTTGTCTACTAGATTACGTTTTAATAATATAGCTATTATATATTGTACTATTCTCTTTTTATTCTGTATACGGGTTTCATCAACAGCAGAAATATTCTTTTCATTAACTTCTTTAAATTCTCTTAGACCAGTAGTGAACATATCATCTAGCTGTATGTTAGTAATATTCTGATTGAACTTATTTTTATCAAATTCTTGTTTTAATTGATTATACTTAGTGATGGCATCAGTAGCAAATTTATTGCAAAGTCTAACTGTATTTGTAGCTTCATTTGTTGATTTATTAAACTCATTAATTAGTTCTTCATTAACTTGTATTTTGTTTAGTTTTAATGTCTTAGTTGTAACTTTATCAAAATCATCTGTTCTTAGTTCAGTTATATTTTTACTTAAAATGTCTATTTTATTATTAGATGATAGTAAGTTGTCATAAGAATACTCTTTATTAACAACATATTTTTCATCTATGGGTGGGTGTACAATTGTAATTATATAGGTATCTTTCATGTCAATATTATCATTGTCTTCTAAAAATAATTGACGGGCCTTATTTGTTGTTAGATTATTGGTTATTGCTGATTGATGTTTCGCTTGGTTAATTCTATTTCCTGACACCTTTGTATTTGTTTACAGAAAGAAGTTTATTTACTGATTACAAAAGCTTACTATTGGATTCAAATTCAAACTCGGATTTTAATAGTTCCTGTTCAAAGTTTTCACCGTCTATTATCTCTCCATTCATATCTTCTATCTTATATTTTGGTGGTTAGATTTTTAGAACTTCATTAACTTTCAACAATTCTCTATTCCAATTAGAAATGTAACCTTTAGATAAAATATTACGTTTGTCAGCATTCCTGACATAATCACCGGTTTTAACTTTCGTTATTGCTTTGGCAGATTTAACAAAGCATTTATCTTTATCGGGTTTATTAGAAGCATCAAGGGGTGTCATATTAATTGCTGTGTGTTTATTATTATTATTATTATAGGTTACAACAGCATCATCTAATATATTTACCCAATTACCGTCACCATTGATGAACATTGGTTTATTAATTATGTGTAATAATGTTCTATTAAATTTTTCTATAAACACAGCCTTTAAATCACTGTATGTAGATTATAATTCGGTTTCATATTCATTAAGTAAAGATTTTATCGTTTTATTGTAAAACTCACTACCTCTATCTACCCATAACTTTTCTGGTTTTTTATTTTCAGAGCCACCCTGTGGACCCTCTGATAAAATTGATTTAAATTTATTAGCTATAGATAATGAAGATTTATCCTTCAATGGAATAGCGCATGGATATTTTGTGAATATATCTATAACATTTAAAATAAAATTATCATCATTTTTGTATTCACTTAGACATGACTTATCAGTTAAATCAGCTGACCATGTTTCATCTTTATATAATGGTATTATTCTTTCTCTTCTAAACTTTGTTATTTGAGGACTCAAGACTTCTTTAGCTAGGACTTGTTGTTTAGTTTTAATTGTGCCTTGTTGTTTCATTATGGACGTAGTCATGGCTTTGCTCCAAGCGGGTTCCCTGATGGACGAAGTCATGGTTTCAATTATTTACCATAATTAAAAACAAAATTTTCTAGTTGTTCTTGATAAATAATATTCATAGAAAATAGTTGTTTAGTTATATCTATCATTTCATATCATCCATGATGCCCAGCTTTTATTTCTAGTATAAATAATTCTAATCTTTCTATTAAATCATTTACATGACAACTTTGTTGTTTATTTGGGTTAATCTCAATGCTATCTCAACCCTTACCAAATACATTATCTATTACCCCCAGTATACGTTTTTTTGTCCTATATCTACTGCTTCTGTTATCACCTGTTCCTATATCATATTCAATATCTATTAAAAAGCGTTTCATTATTTTCTCATCTTCTTCGATATCATCAAATAATACATTTTTATTGGTGAGAAAGTTAAAAAGCTCGTATGAAAATTCATAAAAATTATCCACATAAGTTACATTAACACCATTCATTTCAAATTAACCAATATCTAATTTTCGGAACTTTAACTTTAATTGAGGGTTAGATTGATTTGTCGTTAAATTAAAAATATAAGTTGTGTCTTTATCTATTATAATGCCTGGTTTATCTCGAGCTTCCTCTGCAGCTGCATTGTACTTCATTAATGCTTCATTAGACATCATTAGTGATTTGTCGATACGCGAAGCGTTTTCTTCGATCTTTGAAGAGGTTTCAATAATAGCTCTAGATTGTTTATCAAACTCTTGATTTTCCCAATCTATTGCTCCTAATGTTTGTTCACCCAATGTTTGATTCTGTTCATTATTAGCATTTAAAGTTTTAGTTAGAGGATCAAATAACTCTTTTCTTTCACCACAATGTTCTTGTTGTTTTAATTTATCTTCTAATCTATTCTTTGTGTTTAGTTTTTTTAGTTTGTTTAATTCTATAAGTTTATCTAGCTTAGTTATTTTTTGTTTGTTGAGATAGAAATTAAGTTAAATCAGAAACTCCTTGGTAAACCATGGGCGGAGCTTGTTCAAAGATCATTATATAGTTTAATAGCAGCTTCAACTAACTTTCTATTGTCATTATTAGTTAGTTCTAGAATAATATTAACCAGCTGGTCTTTGTCTAAATCTAAAGATGTAGCATTAATTTTATTCACTATATCTCTTTTGAATAGATATAGATTCTCATCATGAGGATAGCTTTCAATTTTATCTACATAAAATCTTTTATCATCAATTGTGTTTAGACTTACCTTACTTGGTTTTGATATTGTCATGTTATCACCAACTTGTTGTATTCTACATTCATTTACAGTTCTCTGTGTGTTATACATTAATTCATTGAATACTCTTCATGTTTAGCATTGTTACAATTCTTTATTCCTTTCTCTTTTATTTTATTTGGGTAATCTTTAAAGCTATATGTCGTTGGTGCAAGGGCTATGAACTCTTCTTTTATTCCAATTAGTTTTGATTGGTGGATCTAAATTACTTAGGTCCATGTGTTCATTGTCAACTTTACCCTCGCTAAAGCTTAATACAAAACTATCAGTATCCATATAATGGAGTTGTACATCTTTGAGAGATGGTTGACGAATATTATAGAATACACCATGCATGTCTAATTTGCTTATTTCTAATATAGTAAAAGCTACATATACTGGAGATTCGTATTCTATTTTTTTATTTGTATATTCAATTTGGCTATAATCCTTATATCTAGTTATATTCTTAAATGTTGGTTTAATTATACTTTTCATTATATTTTCTCCGTCGTGTAAGAACTTACTTTGAAGGAAGTGTAGAGGATTCATGCACATTCTTCCATATAGTGAATTGTTCATTAATTTCCTTACATTCTATACGGCTTCAATTTTAGCTGTTGCTCTTTTGTTAGTATTGTTTTGAATACAGTCTCTACATATGTAATCTTGTTTAAATTTAATTACTCTATGATTGTTAGTTACTTTTACACCCATCTTAACATAGAACTTTAACATCCTATAATGAACCATATATTCTGGTTTGTTGTTTTTTTCTAAGATTAATTTCTCTGTTCTCGCTTTACTTTTCTCTCTTTCTCTATAGCTTAATTCATTATCATTTATCTTTCTTTTTATTGGGCATTAAATCTAGTTGATCTGTTCTATCTTTACAGCTATCATTATTATTAATATCACAAACTATATAGTAACCATGATCACTATCATGTGGTGTATTTAATATTACGTCTAAAGTTATAGTAATGTACTTGAAGTCCTTATAAGGTAACTTTTGCATCAATGCATAGCCGTATAGGTTGTTTGCTTCTATATATCAGAGAGTCTTGTTACTTTCACTAATGTGAACCCAATTATCACCCACTATACCACATATACCACCTCTCTTTGCTTCAACAAAATCATCTAGCTTTCTTTTATCTCCTCATGTATCTAATGTAACACCACTTGACATTAACCAACAATCAAAACCATAACCTGGGAGACTTACATAATATAGAGGCTTGAGAACGAATTCTTTCATACATAATTTAACATTTTCATTCATGCAGTGGTCTAATATTTCCACTTCATTCTGTAAATACTCTATGGTTAGAACTTTACCAGTTTTATGACTGTTGTTTTTATTAAAGTTAGCGACTTCTTCTTGTGTTGGTAATTTTTAGATAGTCAGGATTTGAAGTCTTCTATATTTAAATTACCTATAACTTCATGGTAGGTAGCTTTGCTACCATTATTAGTTCCACTACCATAGGAGCCTAAACCAAAGTGTTCATATGGATATAATGTTTTAGTTCTACACCCACATATCTTTGCCATTTGATCTAGAGGCATAGCTAAGAAGTTATAACTATCTAAGAATTTAAGACAACCAATGCTAAACATCTTAGACTTACCAGCAGCTAGTGGTATGTTACCTACTTTTCTTTTATCATTATTCTGTTTAAAGTGTTCACTATATAGTAGATTGAAATCATAACCAGAGCCATTGTGGAATATTACAGGAATGCAGTTTTGTTCTTTGTACCTCAGATTACATATTTTACATGCTGGTCCTCTATGTTTACCAGTTTTATGACAGTGATCTCTTACTTTATTAATACATTTTATACCACATATTTGACAAGTGTTTGCAGCATTATGATCTAATTTATCTTTTTTTGTAAATATCATTTGTTTGTTGCGCTCGAAATTATTCTCTGTTTCTATTTCTGACAGATCGCTAGCAAATCTTTTGATACAATCAAGACTGAAGTAGTATTTGAAGTAACTTTGCCAGATGAAACCCACACTTATTGGTATGTGTTCAGTTATTACATATTTATGGGTCCTAGTTGTGACATCGACAACATAACTTTCTATATCAGCGGTTATAATGTTTTTTATAGTCTGACGTTTATGTTCCTTTATAAAAGTAATCTTCGTCTTCTTAGGACAAACAATCTCTGGTTTGAAAGAATGGCTACATTCGTGTTTATCGTATTTAATTTGAGAGTTAAACAAATATGTACATCTATCACAGTAATAGTATTTATGATTCATTTTATTTGGTTGATCTATCAAGGTTTCTATGTTTTTAATTAGTTCCAGCATTTTCCCAATTGAATGTTCTGAAATCTTTTCTATCCTTATCAAAATCATCCACAGGTTTAAACAATTCTTTTTTGCCCTCACCACAAGGTGTGTATACCCAAATATTCATATTGTACGATTTCTGTATTCTTGTTATATATGCAAAGTCATCTTCATTTCGTTGTCGTGCTTCAGTTAGATTTTTTGCATATTTACTCTCACGTGTTGCATGGTCCTTAGCGGGATGTAGCCAAGCAGTAACAATTAGTGGTAAGTAGTTATATTTGGATTTACGTATATTTAAAATTGAATTAGAGTTTTTGTGATCAGGTGGGAAATCTATATAACTACCAATAGATGCTTTGGTCGGTTCAAAATTTGTCTGAATACTTCTTAATCCAAGAAATTCAAAGTCATAGCCATAACACTTATATATTTGCTTTTCAAATTCTAACCATTGTTTGAAGTCACAATTTTCATATGTCGCATTATTAATAATATAGTAAGTGTTGAAGAATAGTTTAGTAGTTTTAACTTCTTCTTCGGTTCTCTTCTTGTACTCACACTCAGCTGTGATCTTATATTTAAACCTCTTAACTTTTTGAAACTGGTATTAATTTTCATTTCTTCTAAAGAGTTATTAATTGCTTAATCTATAGCTTGAATGTAATTTCCAGCTTTATCAGTTATATAAAATTCTTTCATGTTCTGACTAGAGTTTATATCAAATTATTCTCTGTTTTCTAGATACTTGCGATTATGACTATATGATTGAGTAGTTAGAGCGGTTTCATTTCTACATTCTTCATGGCATTTTTACAATCATACTTAATTCTGGCGTAGATACTATCTTCGGTTTTATTTTTAGCTTTAGCTTGGCTTTAGTATTAGTAGTAGTTTTAGTTTTAAAAATATCTTTAGTATTATCTTTAATAATAGCTTTAGGTTTGAGGATGTAATCATCTTCTTCCACATCATACACCCTTTCCTTTGTTTCATCTTCCACCTCATCATCATACTCCTTTCTCGCTCTGTTTAAGCGCTCATCACCCAAATTGTGTTTGATAAATTGTTTCATTGTTTCAAAGGCCAAATCACAAATATAACAAAAGTTTACGCTTTCTACTTTAGACATCTTTATTTTTTAAGAACAAAAATTCTTTTTTGAAAATATACAAAAATATCTAAATCAGTAAAATGTGTTAGTTGTAATGAAAAATCTTTGAGAAGGTGTTGTGAGAAATGTTTAGATAGTTCATTTGAGTGTTATATCTGTAAAGGTTACTTTAAGAATAGACATCATATTAATCATTTGAAATATAACTTGTGTTATCTGTAATGTAAATCAACATATCAACGGATTTAGATTTGAAAATTTTAAATGTAGATTGTGTATTTATCTGCATAGATAGAGATAAAAACATACCAAAGATAGATTAAAGAATATCTCGAAAAATTTAACAAAGAAGTTTAGAGTTGAGATGATTAATTTATGTTTGTCAAAGTTATTTTCATAATTATAGGATCAATTCCACTTATTTGTTTATATATGATACAAACATATAGTGAAAATGGAGTAATGGATAAAACAGGGATTCCAGTTACCAGTACAATTCGGTCCATTTCGACCTATGCGGTTAGCGTATGGAGAAATGGGCCAAACTGGCTGGTGGCTGGAATCCCCGTTTTATCCACTACTCACATACACACACATATACGCAAACACACACACATATACACACATATACACACATACACTCACATATACACACACACACGTACACACACATTCACACACATACACATACACATATACAAAAACATACACAAACACACATACACACACATACACACACACTCACACACACATACACACACATACACACATACACAGACATACACATACACACAAACATACACACACATAC
>NC_134469.1:7718308-7725808 GCF_964194025.1 Convolutriloba macropyga
TACACAAACATAAACACACATACACACATACACATACATACATAAACATATGCACACACATACACACACATACACACACATACACACACATACACACACACACATACACACATACACATACATAAACATACACACATACACACAAATATACACACACATAAACACACATACACGCACATACACACACCCACACACACACACATACACACACATACGCACACATACACGCACATACACACACATATACTCAAGCACACAAATACACACACATACAGACACAAATACATATATATAAACACATGCATACACACATACACGCACACATACAAACACATAAACACGCATACCCAAACACACACATACACATATATATATATATCGACACACACATACACACAAACATACACAAACATACACACATACACACACACATACACACACATATAATCATTAACACATATACACACACATACACACATACACACACATATATAGACACACACACATAAACACAAACAAACACACATACGCACGCACGTATACACACACACATGTTGACACACATACACACACATACACACATATACACACATACACACGCAGATACACACACATATACTCAAACACACAAACACACACACATTTTGACACACATACACACAAGTATATACACATGTACACACATACCAACACATACCCACATGTACACACACATATACACACATACACACACGCCCACACGCATACAAAGACATACACATACACACACATATGCATACAAACATAAACATACTTACACATACACACACAAACACACACATGCACACACACATTTACACATATACACACATACTTACAAACACACACACACATACATACAAACACATACACACAAACATACACACAAACGTACACACACATACATACACAAACCCATACACACACATACACAAACATAAACACACATACACACATACACATACATACATAAACATATACAAACAGATACACACACATACACACATACACACACATACACACACAAACACACATACACATACATAAACATACGCATATACACACAAACATACACAGACATAAACACACATACACACACACATACACCCACACACACACACAAACATATATACACACATACACACACATACACACATGCACACACGCATACACACTTACACACTCGCACACACACACACACACTCGCACATACATACCCACAAACAAAAACACTTACATAAACACGCACACACACACATATACAAACACTTACACACACATTCCCACGCACATATACAGACGCACACACACACACGCACACACATACACGCACATACACACATATACACATACGTGCACAAACATATACTCAAACACACAAATACACACACATATAGACACACATACACGCACACATACACACACACATACACAGACACATACACACATACACACACACGTACATACACACACATACACACATACACACACAAATACACACACACATACAAACCCATACACACACATATACACACATATGTAGACACACATATACACACAAACATACACACCCATACACACATGCACACATACACACACAGTTACTCATACAGACACATACACACACATACACACATACACACACATATATAGACACACACACATAAACACACATACACACGCACGTATACACACACGTGTTGACAAACATACACACACATACACACATAAACACACACACCACACAGACATATACATACACATACACACACATACACACACACACACCCACACAAACACACGCACACAAATACACACAAAAAAACTCACATACACATATATACTCAAACACACAAATACACACACATATAGACACACATAAATACTTATAAACACATACAAACACACATACACGCACACATACACACACTTACATACACATACACACATAAACAAACACACACATATACACACATATAGACACACATAAACAATCATACACACACATACACATATACACACACGTATACACACATGTTCACACACATTTACACACACACAAACACGTACACACACATATACACACATACACACAAATACACAAACACACATTTACACACACACCCACACAATACAAAGACATACACATAGACACAAATCAGCATACACACACATGCACATACATACACATACACACACATATGTAGACCCACACATACACACAAACATACACACACATACACACAAATACACACGTACACACACAGATACTCATACACACATATACACACGCACGTTTACACACACACACATGTAGACACACATACACACACATATGTACAAACACACATGCACACACACACACAAAGACACACATATACACACACATACACACACATAAACTCAAACACACAAATACACACACATATAGATACACATACATACATATAAACACATATATACACACATACACACATACACATACACACACACGCACATACACAAACACACACATACGCACACATATAGAGACACACAAACACACATACACACATACACACACACGTATACACACTTGTACACACACATACACACGTGTACACACACATACACACACATACACACAATTACACAAACACACAAACACACACATACACACATACACATACATACACAATGACACACATACAAAGATATACACATACACACAAATATGCATACACACATACAAATACATACACATACACACACATACACACACATACACATATATACACACATACACACAAACATACAAACACACACATACATACACACACATACACACACACACATACACACACATACACACACACATAAACAAACATACACACATACACATACATAAATACACACACATACACACATACACACACATATGTAGACACACATATACACACAAATATACACACACATACACACACATACACATATACACACACAGTTACTCATACAGACACATACACACACATACACACAAACACACACATATATAGACACACACGCACATAAACACACATACATACGCACGTATACACACATATATGGACACACATACACACACATACACACATACACACACATATATACACACACCCACACACACACACGCACACAAATACACACACATAAACACAAATACACACATATATACTCAAACACACAAATACACACACATATAGACACACATAAATACTTATAAACATACAAACACACATACACGCACACACACACATACATACACATACACACATACACAAACACACACATACACACACACATATAGACACACACATACACACATACACACACGTATACACACATGTACACACACATTTACACACAAACACACATGTACACTAACATACACACACATACACACACATACACAAACACACACTTACACATATACACATACACACACTCCCACACAATACAAAGACACACATATACACACAAATAAGCATACACACACATGCACATACATACACATACACACACATATGTAGACACACACATACACACAAACATACACACAAACATACACACATACACACATACACACACAGATACTCATACAAACTTAAACACACGCACGTTTACATACACACATGTAGACACACATACACACATATGTACACACACACGCACACACACAAACACACACACACACACAAATACACACACATATACACACACATACAAACTCATATACTCAAACACACAAATACACACACATATAGATACACATACATACATATAAACACATACATACACACATACACGCACACATAAACACACATACACAAACATACACACACATACACAAACACACACATAAACACACCCACACACACACACACACACGCACACAAATGCACACACATAAACACACATACACACATATATACTCAAACACACAAATACACACACATATAGACACACATAAATACTTATAAACACATACAAACACACATACACGCACACACACACACATACATACACATACACAAACACACACATACAAACACACATATAGACACACACAAACACTCATACACACACATACACACATACACACACACGTATACACACATGTACACACACATTTACACATATACACACATGTACACACACATACACACACATACACACAAATACACAAACACCCACTTACACACATACACATACACACACACCCACACAATGCAAAGACACACACATACACACAAATAAGCATACACACATGCACATACATACACATACACACACAGATGTAGACACACACATACACACAAGCATACACACAAACATACACACATACAGACAAAGATACTCGTACAAACATATACACACGCACGTTTACATACACACATGTAGACACACATACACACACATATGTACACACACACGCACACACACACACAAAGACACACATATACACACACACATACACACACATACACTCAAACACACAAATACACACACATATAGATACACATACATACATATAAACACATATATACACACATACACACATACACAAACACACACACACATACACAAACACACACATACACACACATACAAACACACACACACACACATATAGACACACACAAACACACATACACACAAATACACAAACACACGAACACACACATACACACATACACATACACACACACCCACACACATACAAAGATATACACATACACACAAATATGCGTACACACACATACACATACATACACATACACACATACACACATACACACATATACACTTATACACACAAACATACAAACACACATACATACACACACACACATACACAAACATACACACATACATACACAAACACATACACACATATACACACATACACACACATAAACACACATTAACACATACGCACACATACACACATACAAATACATACACATACACGCACATAGACACAAACATACACACATATATAAACATACACACACACGCATACACACATAGACACACATACACACTCGCACACACATACACACACACACAAACGCTTATACACACACACGCATCCACACACCCATCCTGATACACATACATACATATACACTTATACACATACACACATGCACACATAAACTCATACACACACATACACACACACGTACACACACATACAGACACATACAAACACAAATACACACACATACACACCCATACACACACGCACATACACACACCTACACACACACACGTATACACACTTATGCGCGCAAACACATACACACATACACAGATGTACACACACATACACACGCAAACACACAAATACACGAACATACAAACACACATATACATACATACACATATACACACCCACACTCATACAAAGACATAGACATACACACACACATATGCATACACACACATACACATACAAACACATGCACACACATACACAAACACACATACACACATATACATACACATACACACAAACATACACACACATACATACACACACATACACACAAACATACACACATGCATGCACAAACACATACACACACAAACACACACATACACACACACATAAACACACATACACACATACACATACATACACACATATACACACATATACACATACACACACATACACGCATACACATACATACACAAACACCCACACACACACATACATACACACACATACACACATACACACATACACATCCACGCATACACACACATACACACTCGCACATACATAAACACACACGCACACGACATACACACACATACACACACCCACCCAGATACACACACGTACACATACACACATACACAAACACACACATACACAAACAAACACACACACAAACACACACACGTACACACACATACAGACACATACAAACACAAATACACACACACATACACACCCATACACACACGCACATACACACACCTACACACACACACGTATACACACTTATGCGCACAAACACATACACACATACACAGATGTACACACACATACACACGCAAACACACAAATACACGAACATACAACCACACATATACATACATACACATATACACACCCACACACATACAAAGACATAGACATACACACACACACACATATGCATACACACACATACACATACAAACACATGCACACACATACACAAACACACATACACACATATACATACACATACACACAAACATACACACACATACATACACACACATACACACAAACATACACACATGCATGCACAAACACATACACACACAAACACACACATACACACACACATAAACACACATACACACATACACATACATACACACATATACACACACATACACATACACACACATACACGCATACACATACATACACATACACACCCATACACACAAACATACACACACATATACACACACTTACACACAAACATACACACACATACATACACACACATACACACAAACATACACACATGCATGCACAAACACATACACACACAAACACACACATACACACACACACATAAACACATATACACACATACACATACATACACACATATACACACACATACACATACACACACATACACGCATACACATACATACACATACACCCACACACACACATACATACACACACATACACACATACACACATACACATCCACGCATACACACACATACACACTCGCACATACATAAACACACACGCACACGACATACACACACGTACACATACACACATACACAAACACACACATACACAAACATACACACACACAAACACACACAAACACACACATACACACCCATACACACACGCACATACACACACCCACACACAAACACACATACACACACGTACACACACACATACACACACACAAACACAAACACATACACACACAAACATACACACACAAACACACACATACACACCCATACACACACGCACATACACACACCCACACACAAACACACATACACACACGTACACACACACATACACACACACACAAACATACATACATATACACACACATACACATACACACATACAAACATACACATACATACACATACACACCCATACACACAAACGTACACACACATATACACACACTTATACGCAAACATACACCCACACACACATACACACATACACAAACACACACATACACAAACATACACACACAAACACACACATACACACCCATACACACACGCACATACACACACCCACACACAAACACACATACACACACGTACACACACACATACACACACACAAACACAAACACATACACACACATACACACATACACAAACACAGATAAACACACATACAAACATACACATACACACACATACAAACAAACACCCAGGCAAACATACACA